>NC_059197.1:3175000-3352500 GCF_020615455.1 Coregonus clupeaformis
CTCTCTTGAGGCAGCCCTTGTCTTAATTTGGGGGCCTTATTTAGTAAACATGCAGGGGTGTCCATTTATCTGTGTAACACCAGACATACAAGGCATTATTTTGTATTTCTTTCATTGACCACTTATTAGTCCTTTCTTAAATTGCCGTCACCTCACATCTTCCCATTACATACTGTAATTGCACTATGGTGCCCCTGCTCCTTACACATGCACAAAACTAACCATACCAGGGCTGGGACTTAATGCAAGGGCTGGGACTTAATGTTATAATGCAACAATAAACAATGCGCCTTTAAAATACATTTTCCCAAACGTTCACAGAGATTGCATTCAAAGTAAATGCATGTCAGATCAAGCGTAAATTACCTTTAAAAGTCTGTTTTAGAGTGCTGCGTTATTGCCGCCTTGCAGTGAATCCCGGCCCATATTTGTACATTGGCCCCCAAAAATCCAGTAAATGATCCAGTAAATCAGGAAGTAAATCAGCTTCTGACGCTTTCTCTCTCCTGATGAGCTAGCTGACCATTGGAGAACATATAAGTAATGGATCTTTACTTTATCTGAGCTGTAAATTGTGTCCAGGTCAATAGAGGAGCATCACTTGCCACTACATTATGTCTGGAGCTGAATCTTGTCTGCGTCCCAAAATGGCACCCTATTCACTCTATAGTGCACTACTTTTGACCAGAGCCCTATGGGTCCTGGTCCAAAGTAGTCCACCATAGAGGGAGGGAATAGGTTGCCATTTGCAACGCAGCCCTTCCCTCTCCTCCAGTGTAGGTGCAGTCAGTAAATCAGACCGTCGGCTAGACTCTGCTAGGAGATAATGGAAGGTTAAGCACTTAACGATAGAACAATTACCACCATGTCGCCTCATATTGATACAACAATTATTTCGCCATTTTGGTAAATGTTGCGACATAATGCATCACAGAGAGACCATTCTATTGTAATAACACGGTAATAATACTCCAATGATCAGACTATTCTACTGTAATGACACAGTAATAAAACTTAATGAACAGACCAATCTACTATAATGTTCAGACCATTCTACTGTAATGACACAGTAATAACACTCAATGATCAGACCATTCTGTTGTAATAACATGGTAATAGTACTCAATGATCTTTCTTTTGCTGTGATGTATGACAATTTTGAGTTGTATGTGTACAGACATGTTTTCAGTGAGAAAATCTGACAAAGTTAAATGAAGCAGTTATAATCTCAGGATATCATACTGGTTCTGAGAGGCTGATATTCAATGTGAGGACCAGTTTAGCTCCATAGTGTGTCCCCCACAGAAGCTAGGGGTGTTATCCATCACCGGGGCGATACGACTTGCTAATTTAAGGTTGGTGGAAAAAGTTTGGCACACCAGCATCCTCTTTAAATAGTTTATGTTGTTCACCGATGAGAAAAATATCAAATTTGAAATGAAAATGTATGGAAATTATATCAATGCTATTACGGGTGCGACTTTTTAAAGCAATATAGTCTTTCCAGCGACAGTCTATGTCGGATGATAAATATAAACCAGCCTCAAAGTGTTTCCAGGCCTTTTTTCCCAAGGAGCAGGCTAACATATTTGTTATTGCATTTTATTTTAACAGAATAAGCTTGCATACTAACATCCAGAGCTCCCCACGAAATCCCAATTTCTACTCCTCTGACCGGCCCCTTTCTCCTCTCCACGACTCTCCCCTCTTTTTTTATTTGCCATCAAGAATCTAATAACAATTTTTGGGGGTGAAGTGTCAAGTTATTGTAAATAAGATAGAATATTCAGTGTGGGGGGATCGTGGTGGGGTGGTGGTGGGATGGGGGGGTGCAGAGAGTCAGTAGATGTGCTTTTATAATGCTTATCTATCAATGTGTCAGAGCAGGGCCTCTCTCTCCCATTAACGGGGCATGGATCGCCGGTCACCACACATCTTCCCCAGTATATTTGATGGCATCAGAATCACTTTTGGCTGCCTCACCTCGGCGGTGATTGGTTCAGTCACATCAAAACAACATTAATTCCTATCATTTGTGGCCTGGCCACATCACAGAGGCATTAATTCATGTGAGCCGCTTGCCTGAGCGGTATTGGCTTTCCAATCAATGCGCTGATTCTTATGGAAGGGGCTATTATTCAAAATGGAATGCTTTGGCTGGCTTTACAACCTCCTTTTGATGGGGCAAAATATTGATTTTATATTCCTCACAAATAGCTATTAAGTCGCTTCATTCGCAAACAATCAACCGCATATATAAAGATGACAATAGCAACTCCAGTCGAGGTCTCTCCTATTCACTTGTCTTCCCCCATGCCTCTCTGTGTGTACATATTTCTCTCTCTCTCTTGCTGGGTGTGTGTGTTTGTGTGTTTGGAAATAAGGAACATGGATTGAAGATCCATCAACGGAATGATGAGGGTTGTATATCCTGGAAGTGATAGAGAATGAAACAAAAAAGAAAACGAGAGCAGAGGAGAAGAGCAGGAGATGCAGGGGTGGAGGGAGTTGTGTGTGCACTGCCTCAGGTTGACTGAACAGATGGCACAGCTGCCTGTCTCAGGCAGCAAGATCAGCCCTCCAGCCACCCAGGCCTCCCGCACGCACGCACACACACACGCACACACACATACACACATACACACACACACACACACACACACACGCACACACACATACACACACACACACACACACATACATACACACACACACACACACACACACACACACACACACACACACACACACACACACACACACACACACACACACACACACACACACACACACACACACACACACACACACACACAGGTATACTCTCATGGGACAGACAGACATGCAGAAAGTCTGCACATATGGGCTTTCACAGCACAGACAGGCAGATAAACAGGTATTTGACAGGTGGACATTCAAAAGGACAGATGGACAGGTCCACCATCACAGGACTGCTAGACAGGTTGTACTCACAAATAGGTTTACACCGGCAGGTAACATCAACTGTTTGAGTTCTCAGATAGAAAAAGGAAAACGGAGACGCAATAGCCAGTCATAACACCTGAGCCCATCCCAATGATGACCCATCATTCTTTCATTGGTTTATGCATGGCGGCCCCTCACGGGAATGACAAGGCCCTAAGCATCTCACTGACTCCTGGGACTCCTCTGAGAGAGAGTGCCACTGTGTTTCAGAGGACCATGTTTAGCAAAAGAGAGGAGGGAGGGAGAAGGGAGGAGGGAAAGAGGGAGGGAGGAGGGAAAGAGGGAGGGAGGAGGGAAAAGGAAGGGAGGAAGAAGGGAGTTGAAGGGAGGAGGGAGCAGAGAGGGTTACGAGAGGACGTCGGAGGGGTGGAGGAGAGGAGAGGATGTCGGCTGCAGACACATCCACTTAGAGGAGTCTGTCAGCCCCTGAGAGGCCGGATCAATATCCCCATGACTCCCTCTCAGCCTCACCAGCCCCACTAGCCCCAACCAACAGCCCAGGCCAGCGCAGTCTGACAGCAGCCCAGCCACGGGGCCTGATTAGGGGCCTACGGACAGCTGTCCACCCTGCCCGGGGGATCAGGAAGTGAATTACTCTCAACAGCTACACTGATTGGTCCGGAACCCGCTACCTCCACATCCCCCCAGCCACCAGCCAGCACTCTCCCTCCACCTTCCATCCCCCAACCCCCTGTCTTGACCACTAGCCTGACCCGTGTCCCACCGATTGACCCTTTCAATAGAAAGGTGGTTAGTGTGCTGATGAGCCTGTGTGGTGCAGAGCATCGGTTAAAGAGGGTGCAGATATAAAAACCCACTGGTCCTCAGGACTGCATTCCACTGGAAGGGTAAGGGCGTGGGTGGGGCTTCTAAGAGGGCAGTAGTGGGATCTCCATAACACACAAAGAGAATGAGTGAATTAAAGAGAAAGAGGGGGGAGACAGAGAGAGTATGAAAGTGTGTGGAAGAGAGAGAGAGAGAGAGAGAGAGGGAGAGAAAGAGAGAGAGAGAGAAAAAGAAAAAAAGAGCGTGAACCTCCTCCCTCTTAGAGATCCATTATGTTTTATTGTGTCGCTCCTAACTGCAGAGAGTAGTTTATAAAACACAGCGGGCTAATTCTTCACCCGGCTGCTTGGTTTCCTTTCCTCCTCCGAGCTGGGAGTGCAGGGTCTATGAGGAGAGCCCGGCTTCCGGCCGGCCTGAACAGGACTGCTGCAGCCAACCTCCCCAGCCGGGACAATGAGGACCTCTGAAGAATACAGGGAAGTGTGATAATTACTGCTATTCTGAGAAACAGCAGCCGAACCAGAGAGAAGGAGGGAATTATTGTTCTGTGTTCGGGGAGGGGAAATACACTGGTCCCTTCCTGGTGGTAAATATTTACCCTGCGTTGGTCAGCTGACTAATGCACATGCATGGCAAGGGGCCCGGAAAGGCCCCCGCTAGACCCAAACATCCATCCACCCCCTCCCAAAAACATCAGCACCATTAACCCTCCTCTGGGTGCATAACGGGTGCACTCGCCCCCTTTGCCGTTTCCAGATCTGATTAGTAGACTGCGGCGCCCTGTTAGAGTGATGACAGCCCATTTCCCATCATGCCGTAGGTTCGCGAGTGTCGCCTGTGGGAGGAACTGAGATGACAGCAGGGTGTAGGCGAGAAAGAATGGTGTGTGTGTGTGTGTATGTCTCTGTGTGTGTATGCCTGTATCCATGTGTGTTTCTGTGTGTGAGTCTCTATGTGTGTGTTTGTGTGTGTGTCTGCATGTGTGTCGTGTATGCTCTTTGACAGGAAGTGTCAATAACAGAAGGAGGCTGCATGGGGCGTAAACAAAACAACAGGATGTTTTGGACACCATGGCGACTTCTGTGCGTGTGTCACACTGACACCTGACCCATTACAGTCATTCTTATCTATAAAGTTATGAGTGAACCTGAGAGAAAATCACTACATCAATATCTCTGTCTGTCAGGTCTATAATACAGCTGTGTATTATAGATTATCTTGCATTATCTTAGAGTACCTCGTAAAGTTAGAGTTACCTTAGAGTACCTCTCAAGACTGTTTCAGTCACCTTAGTTTGAAGTTATTGGGCTTAGTTTGAACAGTTCCGAAGAGTAAACACACATTTTGACTTATTTTCCAACACACATTCCTTATTTTATCAAACGATCAAGGGTAATAAGTCAGCATATTGGAAAACAACACAAAAACAAGTGTTTTTTGTTTTAAAAAACCACACGAAAACAAGCATATTTTGTTAAAAACATACCTCGCACCAACAATTGTATAATATCCTTACTTATACATGGGCCCTGTGTAGCTCAGTTGGTAGAGCATGGCGCTTGTAACGCTGCAGGTAAGTTGTGTTGCTAGTTGACCCTGGTGACCTGCAGCCTGTGTCCTTCTGTGGCAGTCTGCGTCTCTCCTCATCTCTCCTCACTCTCTCCTCGCTTCCTCCAGGGGTGGCCAATCTGTCTGGGTGACCTAGGTCAACCCTGCGTGACCCCGCTGTAGCTCCACCTGGAGCTGCCTCCTCTTCTCCCGCAGCCAGGCTCTCTGCATGTGCTCAGGTGACACCGGCAGACACGGGGATGGAAGACATGGAAGCGCTCAACTGTGACATCCCTATCCTCCACACACCCACCCCCACCACCCCCACATCCCTGGCCGGTATGGTCAAGCAGACGGGGACGGAGATTAGGTGGGGGTGTCACACGGGTGTGTGACGGAGGAGCGTGTGTGTTTGTGTGTGTGTGTTTGTGTGTGTATTTGTGTGTGCGAGTGGTGTGTGTGTGTGTGTGTGTTTGTAGTGGAAGTTATGAGAGGCCCATATGCACACTTTATCTCTAACTCCTACCAGGCTCAGCACCTTCCCACTGAGGCCTCACATCCATATTGTTCTTCAACATCCAGCTAACATCCACACGCACACAAACACACGCACGCACACACGGTGAGAGAGAGTGAGAGCGTTTTTGTGTTGTTGATGTGGAGGAGTCTGTGGCAGCCTCTCAAATCGCACCCTGTTCCCTTTATGGTGCACTACATTTGACCAGGGCCCATAGGGCTGTGGTCAAAAGTAGGGCACTACATAGGGAATCGGGTGCCCTTTTTAGATGTAACCTGTATCTAGCAGAGTTTTTATTTTATTTAAAAAAAAATTGTCATTTAGCAGACACTCTTATCCAGAGCGACTTACAGTTAGCTGTGCTGTGGAGCGGAGACCTGACCATCTGCTTGCCTGCTTTACCCCCAGCATCTGGAAACGTTTGCTGAATAAACCGCTCCTCGCCCATTTATCAAGAACATTATTATTATTATTATTATTACCCTCCCTTTCTCGCTCTCTGCTTCCTGCTGTATGTGTGTGCGTGCATGTGTGTGTGGGTGTGTGTCCATGTGTGTGTCCTACTCTGTCTGCATGAGCTACAGCACGCTGTATCGCTCCTGACAGCTTGGTTATGGCGGACTGATTGGGGGCTGACTAACAAGCTCTTCAACTAAATTGACTAAAACAGTAATAACTTACACAAAATAAACGCTAAATAATATATGTTGTTCCTCACACTATATGCTTAACACCAAAAAGTAATGCCTTCGCTTTACTGAATATTTTTGTTCTCTGATGAAACTAATGAATAACATAACTATAGCAATTATGCACGGAAAGTTACTGTTAATTACATTTATCTAAGCTCTATTATGTAGTTAGGATGCATTAATTAATCACAATGTTATTTTTCTAAAGCCTGCTTACCATTACAACAGAGCCAACGTGTATTTGTAGAATATCAGGCCTTGGAAATTGTGTACTGAAGGCCGATAGGAAAGACTGAAACAACTATCATGGAGCACTACAATGACTGCTACATGATCACAGAATGTGTCAGCGACACATACCAACAAATTACTGACCACCAAAATAAACACAATATTTGTCAGTGAACTTTAAAGATTTTCTGAAAGATTTGTCAAAGAGGGTAATTCGGGGAATTGGACACTGTTTTGTGTAGCCAACAAAAAAGCAGCCTTTTTAAGTGTCTTTTGGAAGGCCTCTCTCCCTATGCTTGTGTTAGCTACAGCTCTCTTCAGCTCTCTCACCCACGCTGGAGGGAGTGTCCCAGGATACGTCCCAAATGGCACCCTGGCACCCTATTCCCTACATAGCAAACTACTTTTGACCAGGGCCAAAAGGGGCTCTGGTTAAAAGTAGTGCACTATGTAGTGAATAGGGTGCTATTTGGGACGCAGCCCAGTGTTTCCCATGCAGTGCCAGGCCTGTTCTTCACACACTCTGCTGCTGCTGTCTCTAATCCCAATTAGACTAATTAACACAGGCTCTCAGTTCCCCTCTCCAAACATGGGAGGAAGCCCACTTCCTGTTTCACTCACTGGAGAGAGAGAGAGAGAGGGGGAGGGAGAGAGAGAGAGAGAGGGGGAAAAGAGAAAGAGAAATAAAGAGAGGGAGGGAGCAGAGGAGGATAGGAGAAAGAGGAGGGAGGGAAGGAGTGGAGGTAGGAACAGAGAAAGAGGGAAATAGAGGGGAGATGGAGAGCGGGGGAGAGGGCCAGAGAAAATGGGAAAAGGGAGAGGTGGGTGGGAGGAATATGATGGGTAGTGGGGGGAGAATGGGGAGGGTGATTGCTTTCCTCAAGTCAAATAGAGATGGGGAGAAAGAGAGCGAGAGAGAGAGAGAGAGAGAGAGAAGACGGGATGCAACTACTTTTATTTAGTGAAAAAAAACAGCAGAGCAGTCTGCAATTTCCTATTTTTCACAAGGCACAAGTGAAAGTTAGAAAGTTATAAAACATATGGGCGCTTCATTCCCAAACTGTCCCTCTAGTGGCTGGTGATTTAAAGGCACAATCCCAAAGATTTCCAACCGTTCAATGGTTATTTCAACGAATGATATATACCCAATGATTCTTGAAGAATATAACCCTCATGAGCTTGGTACAACCATTTATCACAACTTCACATCTATAGCTCTGTCTATGAATTTGAGTGTGGGTACATTTCCCGACAACGTTCTGTTCCAAACCAAGTGGCCGGGCTGATGTTGGGCAGGAACACAGCTTTGCTGTAACAAGCAGGATGAGGCAACAATAACAGCCATCTACTCACCCACTCTAACTGCTCGTTCACCTCATTTCTCTCCAAAAACATTAAAACAGGAAGATTGTTGAGACAGACAAAGATAGGAAGCACAAACAAACAAACAGAATTTAGTTGGGGAAAGATAAACAACGAGTCGAGAAACAAAGAGAACAACTTTCCCCCCAAGGAAATCAGCTGTCATGCACAATGGGTACTTTTATACAATGGGTCAACATTTAGAAAAACTGGAAGTCCACCATATGGGAGTGAATGGGGCAGGCTGCTATTTCTGACTGGTCCTACATGCTGACCCTTCCCCCTTTGGCCTGCATTCTAAATGTTGCCCGATCAGCACCAGAACATCCAATTTTGTAGTTGGTTCCAGCAATGAGGTGCATTAAAACTAAAAGCGGATTTACCTAGTTCGGTGGAGACCCGAGGAACCTCAAGAGTTAACCAACCCTGTGAACGGGTTTGGTATCTCATGTTTTTATACTTTAACAACAAAGTTAGGTAAATTGGAAGCTTGGTGAAACACTTGGTGAATGCACCTTTGGCAGCCATTACAACTGAGAATAATTTTTAATAAGATTCTACCAACCTTGAAAACTCTTAGGTCAACATATATCCATTGTTTTAGGTTGTGTAGTTCTGTAGGAAAAAATTGTTAAATGTAATCTCTTTGAGATTTAATTTTAAGGCAACAAAATGTGAAGACGGTGCAAGGGGTGTGTAGACTTTCACTAGTCACTGTATACACAATTTTTTAAAGGTTGGGGCAGTCGCACTCTTAACATAGTTTGTGTTTACTGGACATAACATCGGTAGAGAGGAACGACAGAGCAGGGGGCTGGATTTGAACCCATGCAGTAGCAGTGTAGGTGATCCGGGGGCACCAGCTTAGACCGCTAGACCACTGTAAGCCTCAGCACCCTCACTTGACAACACATTTACAAAATACCTTTAAATCCGGGGACTTAACACAAGTGTGTAATAATCTACTTTATAGGAAAATCAAAGGAAAGAATATGAACAAAACAAAAGCTACCTCTACACACACAGTCCCAGGTCCCTGAATCCCCAAAGACAATGAGCCTGCTATCCATCCATAAACAGGCAATCCCCTAACCCCCTTCCCAGAACAACCAACAAGACTAAAACAATATATTGACATCCACCGATCAGCCGATCGACTCTTGATCCATGACATCCCTCAATACCTCTCCATACCTCTCCATTTACACATCCATCACTCCCAATGGTCCCCAACCATCCCCACCCATCGCTCTATGTCTTTAAGCTACGTCCAAACCCCATATACAGTGGGGAGAACATGTATTTGATACACTGCCGATTTTGCAGGTTTTCCTACTTACAAAGCATGTAGAGGTCTGTAATTTGTTATCAAAGGTACACTTCAACTGTGAGAGACGGAATCTAAAACAAAAATCCAGAAAATCACATTGTATGATTTTTAAGTAATTAATTTGCTTTTTATTGCATGACATAAGTATTTGATCACCTACCAACCATTAAGAATTCCGGCTCTCACAGACCTGTTAGTTTTTCTTTAAGAAGCCCTCCTGTCTCCACTCATTACTGCACCTGTTTGAACTCGTTACCTGTATAAAAGACACCTGTCCACACTCAATCAAACAGACTCCAACCTCTCCACAATGGCCAAGACCAGAGAGCTGTGTAAGGACATCAGGGATAAAATTGTAGACCTGCACAAGGCTGGGAGGGGCTACAGGACAATAGGCAAGCAGCTTGGTGAGAAGGCAACAACTGTTGGCGCAATTATTAGAAAATGGAAGAAGTTCAAGATGACGGTCAATCACCTTCGGTCTGGGGCTCCATGCAAGATCTCACCTCGTGGGGCATCAATGATCATGAGGAAGGTGAGGGATCAGCCCAGAACTACACGGCAAGACCTGGTCAATGACCTGAAGAAAGCTGGGACCACAGTCTCAAAGAAAACCATTAGTAACACACTACGCCGTCATGGATTAAAATCCTGCAGCGCACGCAAGGTCCCCCTGCTCAAGCCAGCGCATGTCCAGGCCCGTCTGAAGTTTATCAATGACCATCTGGATGATCCAGAGGAGGAATGGGAGAAGGTCATGTGGTCTGATGAGACAAAAATAGAGCTTTTTGGTCTAAACTCCACTCTCCGTGTTTGGAGGAAGAAGAAGGATGAGTACAACCCCAAGAACACCATCCCAACCGTGAAGCATGGAGGTGGAAACATCATTCTTTGGGGATGCTTTTCTGCAAAGGGGACAGGACGACTGCACCGTATTGAGGGGAGGATGGATGGGGCCATGTATCGCGAGATCTTGGCCAACAACCTCCTTCCCTCAGTAAGAGCATTGAAGATGGGTCGTGGCTGGGTCTTCCAGCATGACAACGACTCGAAACACACAGCCAGGGCAACTAAGGAGTGGCTCCGTAAGAAGCATCTCAAGGTCCTGGAGTGGCCTAGCCAGTCTCCAGACCTGAACCCAATAGAAAATCTTTGGAGGGAGCTGAAAGTCCGTATTGCCCAGCGACAGCCCCGAAACCTGAAGGATCTGGAGAAGGTCTGTATGGAGGAGTGGGCCAAAATCCCTGCTGCAGTGTGTGCAAACCTGGTCAAGACCTACAGGAAACGTATGATCTCTGTAATTGCAAACAAAGGTTTCTGTACCAAATATTAAGTTCTGCTTTTCTGATGTATCAAATACTTATGTCATGCAATAAAATGCAAATTAATTACTTAAAAATCATACAATGTGATTTTCTGGATTTTTGTTTCAGATTCCGTCTCTCACAGTTGAAGTGTACCTATGATAAAAATTACAGACCTCTACATGCTTTGTAAGTAGGAAAACCTGCAAAATCGACAGTGTATAAAATACTTGTTCTCCCCACTGTATGTATGCATGCGTGTGCAGAGGCATGATGGCGGTGTGATGGCAGTGTGTGCCACCGCGTGATGCTCTGGCTTGTGATGGACGTGTAATCCTCCACAAAGTAAATCAATTAAGCGCCCATGTTCCCCAGGGAGAGAGTGTCTGAGGAGAGAAGGGGAGGGGCAGGGGGGAGGGAGGGAGAGAGAGAGAGAGGGGGGAATGAGGGAAGGTGAGAGAGAGACACAGAGAGAGAGAGAGAGAGCGAGAGAGAGAGAGAGAGAGAGAGAGAAAGAGAGAGAGTGAGAGTGAGTGAGTGAGTGAGTGAAAGAAAGGGGGGGTTGGGGGGGGTGAGAGAGAAAGCAGTACTATTCTGAGCTGCCTACCTGTCTGCCCCCTACCGCCCCCCAGCACCACCCTCCACCCCCACCCAAAGCCCTCTAAACAGATACAGTCATAATTCAACCTCAAGAGGAGCTGGTACCGTATCATCACACCCAGGGGCCAAACCTAGGGGCCATATCCAATAACACCACTATGGGTAACATGTAGAATCCACACTCTGCCTAACTGATCTTTCTGTCTATCTATTTCACTGGTTGTCTTTCCCTCTATCTTTTTCTTTTACCTCTTGTCGCTCCCTCTCGTTAAACCTACCCCATCTCTCTCTCTCTCTCTCTCTCTCTCTCTCTCTCTCTCTCTCTCTCTCTCTCTCTCTCTCTCTCTCTATCTATCTATCTCTCTAATCTCTCCTTCCTTCTTTCTCTCTCTCTCTATTTCTATATCTCACGTTCTCTCTCCTCTCTCTCTCTCTCTCGCGTTCTCTCTACTTCTTTCTCTCTCTCTCTCTCTCTCTCTCTCTCTCTCTCTCTCTCTCTCTCTCTCTCTCTGTCTCTCTCTCTCCCTCTCTCTCTCTCTGTCTCTCTCTCATCTCTCCTTATTTCTCTCTCTCTCTCAATTCAATTTTCAATTTCAATTTAAGGGCTTTATTGGCATGGGAAACGTATGTTAACATTGCCAAAGCAAGTGAAGTAGATAGTAAACAAAAGTGAAATAAACAATAAATATTAACAGTAAACATTACACTCAGAAGTTCCAAAAGAATAAAGACATTTCAAATGTCATATTATGTATATATACAGTGTTGTAACAATGTGCAAATAGTTAAAGTACAAATGGGAAAATAAATTAACATAAATATGGGTTGTATTTACAATGGTGTTTGTTCTTCACTGGTTGCCCTTTTCTTGTGGCAACAGGTCACAAATCTTGCTGCTGTGATGGCACACTGTGGTTTTTCACCCTGTAGATAAGGGAGTATATCACTGACAAAGAAATGATCAGTCTATAATTTTAATGGTAGGTTTATTTGAACAGTGAGAGACAGAATAACAACAAAAAAATCCAGAAAAACGCATGTAAAAAATGTTATAAATTTATTTGCATTTTAATGAGGGAAAAAAGTATTTGATCCCCTCTCAATCAGAAAGATTTCTGGCTCCCAGGTGTCTTTTATACAGGTCACGAGCTGAGATTAGGGGCACACTCTTAAAGGGAGTGCTCCTAATCTCAGTTTGTTACCTGTATAAAAGACACCTGTCCACAGAAGCAATCAATCAATCAGATTCCAAACTCTCCACCATGGCCAAGACGAAAGAGCTCTCCAAGGATGTCAGGGACAAGATTGTAGACCTACACAAGGCTGGAATGGGCTGCAAGACCATCGCCAAGCAGCTTGGTGAGAAGGTGACAACAGTTGGTGCGAATATTCGCAAATGGAAGAAACACAAAAGAACTGTCAATTTCCCTCGGCCTGGGGCTCCATGCAAGATCTCACCTCGTGGAGTTGCAATGATCATGAGAACGGTGAGGAATCAGCCCAGAAATACACGGGAGGATCTTGTCAATGATCTCAAGGCAGCTGGGACCATAGTCACCAAGAAAACAATTGGTAACACACTACGCCGTGAAGGACTGAAATCCTGCAGCGCCTGCAAGGTCCCCCTGCTCAAGAAAGCACATATACAGGCCCGTCTGAAGTTTGCCAATGAACATCTGAATGATTCAGAGGAGAACTGGGTGAAAGTGTTGTGGTCAGATGAGACCAAAATCGAGCTCTTTGGCATCAACTCAAATCGCCGTGTTTGGAGGAGGAGGAATGCTACCTATGACCCCAAGAACACCATCCCCACCGTCAAACATGGAGGTGGAAACATTATGCTTTGGGGGTGTTTTTCTGCTAAGGGGACAGGACAACTTCACCGCATCAAAGGGAGGATGGGCGGGGCCATGTACCGTCAAATCTTGGGTGAGAACCTCCTGCCCTCAGCCAGGGCATTGAAAATGGGTCGTGGATGGGTATTCCAGCATGACAATGACCCAAAACACACGGCCAAGGCAACAAAGGAGTGGCTCAAGAAGAAGCACATTAAGGTCCTGGAGTGGCCTAGCCAGTCTCCAGACCATAATCCCACAGAAAATCTGTGGAGGGAGCTGAAGGTTCGAGTTGCCAAACGTCAGGCTCGAAACCTTAATGACTTGGAGAAGATCTGCAAAGAGGAGTGGGACAAAATCCCTCCTGAGATATGTGCAAACCTGGTGGCCAACTACAAGAAACGTCTGACCTCTGTGATTGCCGACAAGGGTTTTGCCACCAAGTAGTTAAGTCATGTTTTGCAGAGGGGTCAAATACTTATTTCCCTCATTAAAATGCAAATCAATTTATAACATTTTTGACATGATTTTTCTGGATTTTCTTGTTGTTATTCTGTCTCTCACTGTTCAAATAAACCTACCATTAAAAGTATAGACTGATCATGTCTTTGTCAGTGGGCAAACGTACAAAATCAGCAGGGGATCAAATACTTTTTTCCCTCACTGTACATTTTGCACTAGTGAATTTGAGCATCTCATTTAGGATGCCATCAGGTCCGCATGCTTTTTTAAATTTGAGGGCCTGAAGTTTCTTATTGAGCTCCTGGTCAGTAATTGGGGAGTCCAATGGATTTTAATAGTCTTTTATAGCTTTTTCTAATCCATTCAATTTCTCTTGAATTTGGCATTGTTCTGCGTTTGTGTCAATTTGAACGGTGTTGTAGAGTGTTTTAAAATGGGTTGTCCATATGACACCATTTTGTATCGCTAATTCCTCTTGTTTCGATTGTGTGTTTATGGACTCCTCAATTAGTGTCAGCTGCTTGCTGTTGTACTATGCTTTTTTAGTTCTGAGTGTACGTTTATAGAGTTTTAAAGTCTCACAGTAATTAAGGCGTAATTCACAGTTATTTGGGTCTCTGGTTTGATAGTGTTCTAAGTTTTTTCCTTATAATTTTACAATCTGCATCAAACCAGTTGTCATCTGTCGTCTTTTTTGTTTTGTTTGTTATCAATTTCAGTTGTGCTTCTTTTTTGCCTGAATATATAGTTGATGTTTTTTACTGCTAGATTGATGCCTTCTTTACTGTGGTGAATGTGGAATCAAGAAAGTTATCTAAGAGTGTTTGGATATTTTGGTTACTGGTTGCTTTCTGGTATTCTTCTGCGCTGTTTTGGGCCCACATGTATGAATTTCTGATTTTGTACAGCTTACTGGGCTGTGAATGTGTAGTTGTTTCCATGTCTGGTCTTTTGAGGAACAAGGCAATTTGGCTGTGATCAGACAGAGGTGTTAGTGGCTTGACGGTGAATGAGCTGAGAGAGAAAGGGTCAATGTTTGTGATCATATAGTCTACTGTGCTGTGGCCAAGAGGTGAGCAATAGGTGAATCTCCCCAAAGAGTCCCCCCGTAACCTACCATTGACAAAGTACAAACCCAGTCTTCGACAGAGCTGCAACTGATCCCTTCCGTTTTTGTTGATGGTGCTGTCACTGTTGTTTCTATGGGGGAGATTAAGACTGTTAAACAGTATGGCCTGTGATAAAGCTGTCCCCTCGTGTGGTCGTTAGATCAGGTAGTGTTCCTGTGCTCGCATTTGTGTCCGCACAGAAGAGCACATTTCCCTGGGCCTGGAAATGGCACGTCTCTTCCTCAAGGCTGGGGAATATCTCCTCTGAGTAATATGGGGATTCTGAGGGGGGGATATATATTGCTCAAAGGTACACATATTTTTCTGTCAGTAAAAGCTATTTTTTCAGTTTTAACCAAATGTGATATTTACTAATTTTGAGGGGATCAATTAGATTTTGTAGTTCGGATTTGTACCAAATGATCAATCCTCCAGAGTCTCTGCCTCTATTGACAGAGCTGTGTTTCTGTGACGGCACCATTACCTCTCTGTAGCCTGTGGGACATTGAGTGACAATGTCTGCCTTACACCATGTCTCCTGCAAAATGATGACTTCAATATATTTAAGATTATTTTTGAACTCCAGTGCTAAACTCTTCAGTCCAAAGGTTGATGAGTTTAGGCCCTGAATGTTCCACATGGTCACTGATAGCGATTTCAAGTTGTTAAGAGTGAGATAGATTTGTTCTGTTATATATATATATATATTCCTATTCATTGAACAAGTCAACTTTTAGTACAATAGGTGTGTGTGTGCGTGTGCGCGTGTGCGTATGTGTGCACGTTTAGTTCAGTTTAGTGCAGATGTTCTCCTGTCCTCTGAGGACCTCCGCGTAGCTCCGCTGGTCCTGCTGATGGGCCCTGTGGGGTGGAGGGAGGCCAGGTCTGGGCCGGGGGGCTTCCTCTCTGGTCTGGTAGAGGTGGTGGTCTGGTGCAGGGTAGTAGGCTGGGTCCGGTCCAGTCTGGCTAAGCTGATGGAAGTGGTGATACTCTGGTGGTGGGTGGGGCTTGTGGGGTGTGCTGGGTCTGGTGGGGCGTTGAGGGGGCCTGGGGCTCCTTGGTGGTGCAGTGGTCTGGTAGGGGTCTCAGGATGGTCCTCTGTCCAGTGCGGCATGGGGTGTTTGTCTACCAAGTGCCACGTCCTTTAGAGACTTGGCAAACATCCCTACTGTCTTCCTCAGGTGGGAGTGGTCGTGCAGATGCTTTGGGGTGATTGTTGGGTGGTGAGCAACGTGCAGAGAGCTTCTCTCTGTAGTAGGTGTCCCCATGTGAGCCTCCTTGTTGACTGGGGGTGTGGGTAAAGGGTGGTCGGTATGGGAGGGGGGTCAGTGGGGGTGTTAGGGGTGGTGAGGGGCTGCAGCTTCTCTCTTGGTGACAGACAACTCCTATGCCATCTCCTCCTTTACCTGCACTAGCTCTCTCCTCATGGTGACCTTTACTTCCTCAAGCTCTGTGGTGAGGCTTTCTCCTCATGGTGACCTTTACCTCCTCAAGCGCTGTGGTGAGGCCCTCTCCTCATGGTGACCTTTACCTCCTCAAGCGCTGTGGTGAGGCTCTCTCCTCATGGTGACCTTTACCTCCTCAAGCACTGTGGTGAGGCTTTCTCCTCATGGTGACCTTTACCTCCTCAAGTGCTGTGGTGAGGCTTTCTCCTCATGGTGACCTTTACCTCCTCAAGCGCTGTGGTGAGGCTTTCTCCTCATGGTGACCTTTACCTCCTCAAGCACTGTGGTGAGGCTTTCTCCTCATGGTGACCTTTACCTCCTCAAGCTCTGTGGTGAGGCTCTCTCTCAGCTCCTGGACAGAGTTTTTCAGCTGGGTCCTGCACTGGTTGATCTGGTCCTGTAGAAGCTCTGTGTCTGGGCTGGAGGTGGTGTAGCTTGGGGGCTGCTCCTTTAGCTCAGTATACCATACCTCTAACAGAGCCAGCATGTCTCTCAGCAGGCTGATGGTAGTGTGGTCTTGGCTCTGGTGGTCGTAGGCAAGCAGGGGGGAGGACAGACCTGTTGTGTGGATCTGGGCCTGGGCTCCTGCTGTGCCTGAGGTGAGGGGAGAGGTCGGGGTGCTGTCCTTGTCCTTTTTGGTTTCTGCTATCTACCTTAGGGTGAGGAAGTCCTGCACAAAAGAGCTGAGTGCAGCCTCACTACCCAGGACCATGACAGTGCCGTTCTGGTACATGTTTACCGTCAGAAACCTGTTTTCCTGGTCCTTTTCTCTGTCCTCAAAAATGGATTTCCCTTGCAGATGCCTTTCTTTGTCATATAGCTGAAATGCCTGGTTACAGCTGTATGCCAGGCAGTAGTGTGGTCTGTGTAAAATAACAGGTTTGTTTATAATGGATTCTTCCCTTCTCTGATTTGATTTCTGCTGGAAATTCAAAAAAAGGGGGGGAAAGTCTCTCAGTCTCTGCTGCTGCTGGCACTGCTAGCGCTGCCTCAGTGGCCATGTTGCTATGGTTACCACCAGTAAACAGTTGGAGCTAGACGTGAGCTAGCTAACAAATTCGAATTTGGCTAGCTAGCACGATTAAGATTGGTCTTTTAACTCACACTCTGTCGATCTTTTCCTCCTGTGTTGATCTTCAGTTGTACAGTTTGATTTCCTATATATTTTTTGCTAATTTTATTTTGTTAATCTCACTCTTAACAACCAGAAAGTTATAAGAAGTCAGGAGCTGTTCGTCTGCATGACTGCCTCTCTCTCTCTCTCTCTCTCTCTCGCTCTCTCTCAGCAGATCCCAGATCTCTCTCTCTCTCTCATCTCTCCTTCTTTCTCTCTCTCTCCCTCTCTCTCTCTCTCTCTCTATTTCTCTCTCTCGCGTTCTCTCTCCTTCACTCTCTCTCTTTCTCTCTTTCTCTCTTTCTCTCTCATCTCTTTCTTTCTTTTTCTCTCTCTCTCTTTCTCTCTCTCTCTCTCTCTCTCTCTCTCTCTCTCTCTCTCTCTCTCTCTCTCTCTCTCTCTCTCTCTCTCTGTCTCTATTTCTCTCTCTCGCGTTCTCTCTCCTTATATCTCTCTGCCTGTCTCATAGTGAAATAAGAGCAGCAGTAGTATATACTAGATCAGACTTTAATCAGATTAGTCAGTTTAAAAGCACAGAGCTGAGTAGATTTGTCCTAATCCAATCCCCTGGGCCCGTATTCATGAAGCGTCTCAGAGTAGGAGTGCTGGTCTAGGATCAGTTTTAGATCATAAAGAATAAGATTATGGACAGGTATTACCTGATCCTAGATCAGCGCTCCTACTCTGCTTTATGAATACCTGATTACATTTGTTTTTCTGCTAAGCCCTATGACTCTACAGTATATTAACACTGGGAGTATGAATGCGTGTCCCCACTCCCCACACAGTTGATACAGTACCTCCATTTGGCACACTTTTATTTTCATTAGAATTAGAATCAGACAATCTTTATTATCCAAAGCTTGGGAAATGTGTTTGGCATAAGCTTCACAAGATAATTTTAATGCAGAATATAATGAAACATCATACGTGTAATAGAAAAAAGGCATCATACCCACACGTCGTACATATCATTGTATCTCTTGAACCATTATTTTACCACGATGTCGACTAGAGAACACGATTCTCAATTACAGCAATGACCTGGGGAAGAGTTGTGTTATATTATCATAAGTATCATTGCATATTATTAGTAAGGATGGAGTATTATGATGGGAATGAGGGACAATTACAATTAAATTGACTGACTGACTGTACATGTTCAGTTCAATCTTGAGGAGCTGGAATGGAGCACCATATCTGTTTTAACACATTAATCAGTCCACTGCTTCTGTGGGGATGTAATTTGTGTTTTGATTGAATCTTTATTGCCGAGAAGAGAAAATGAAATGCTTACGACCCCTCCCCCCATCACCTCCCTTTAAGCCCTCTACATGGCCTAAAGCGCCCCCCACCCCAAAGAACCTACACCCCCCCATCCCACCCCTCATCTGCCTCCCACCCTGAGCCTTCACCCCATACATGTCTTATGGAGCGGAGAGAAAAAGAGCATGGTTTTAATCGACACCCTTTACGTTATCAGCCAGATAATTATGGCCAACAGCTGTAGCTGGTGCAACATGTAACAATGGGACTCATTAATATTCTCAATGAGCTGTGAACATGGAAGAGAGAAGACAGCAAGAGAACCTGACGATGGTGTAGCTAGCAGGCTATAGGCTAAGGGCATAAAGACAACAAACAGGAATACAGACACATATAAACACACATACACACACATGAATGTGCACACACACACATACTCAATTCACAAAAGCTAGCATGCATGCACACTGATGCACACGCACCCATGCACGCACATGCACACACACCCACACAAACTGGAGCATGGAAGTTTGGCTGTTCCTGTGAGAAAATGCTGGAAAGACAAGAAAGAAACCTGGTATTGATTACTTTTTGAGTTCTGTTATTTTTGTAATAGAGAGAGGGGTCACAGCTCCTTTAAACCACCTTCTCTCCCATTGCCTTAGAGCTACAGCAGATCCTGCTGTGCCATAAAATATCTGCATCCCATTTTGGTAGTAATTCAAGAATTAATGATGAATTAATTAACATCAAGCATCGTTTTGACTCAGGAGTACTTCTGAGTCGTTGTGTGCGAGAGAGAGACAGAAAGAGAGAGAGAGAGAGGATCTTCAGGATATGAATTAGAAAATGTGTGTAGAGCTTGTTTCTCCCAGCAAAAGCTGTTAAATATTTAATGAAGGGGGGATAAATGCTGAAAGAATGCCCCCGCCTCCCAATTCCAGCCTCGCCACAATTAGGAGGCTATTATCTGCTCACAACCTCCAGGCTGGGAACAAACTCAGTCTCAAAAGGTGCAATAAATGGGGTTATGATGAGATGGGACACAGAATTGATGGGTAGAATACACATCATTACAATTTTTATGAAATTACATATTTCGGTAGCAGATCAGAAAACTCCCTGCTTCCCACTATTGGGTTCCAGTCATTTGATTTGACATATTATGTCTGGGTGCCTTGGCAATAAGGACACAACATTGCAGCATATTGGAAGGCTCATTTGCTTTTCATAGGGAGCGTTGTGTCCCAAAAAATTGCCCCCTGGGAGTAACACGTGTATGGGGACTGTGTGCGTGGCGGCCCCAGCAGCAGGTGGCCCATTGCTGCTTAATGAACACGGCAATCTGTTACTATCGCAGCGGCGCTTTTCACCAGACAATTAGACGACTAAGCGTGTCATTATTCTGGGCCAACAAGAAGAGGCTCTCCTCTAATTTCATCTTTTCATTCCTGTTTACTCACCCACACTCCCCTCATTAATGAGAGATTTTCCAGTCTATGCTAATTGGTTTCAATAACATTCATTTTAGTTGAAAGGGAACGATTCTGTTAATTGAGGAGCGGAGGGGGGAGAAGAGAAAAAAAGGCTTGGTTTCATTTTCAAGTGCGTCCGCGAAACGACGCTTTTGAAAAAGCGCTCAACAGGTTCGCTGCTAATGAAATTAAATGACGCCGGCCGTGGCAAATAGGAAAGCCCAAATTAAAAGCAATTTATTTTCATTGAGGCATGTGGCACTGTTCGGGCACAATTAATGCTTGGTGCAGAGACAGGGTAGGAGGGATGGAGTAAGGAAAGGGAAATGCACACTGGTGATTTGGTTGGTGTACCGCGGCAGAGTCACGCTCACATCTCTCTATGTCATAGCAGTGTTGCTGTCAGTCAGATGCGGTCAGTCGGCTGCCTAACCAGACGTTCCTTTGTCGTTTAGTGACGGCAGAACGAGTCCGCAAATGGCCTGTCTCAACCGTGTCAGCTGCGTTCGATGATGCGTGTGAAGTGAGTAGGCTCAGGGTGCTTAACTCATCTTTCCATCCATCGACTGGCTGTGAAGGCATCTGGGGACCCTTGTTGAACACACCCAAACTGTGTCCCAAATGGCACACTATTCATTATATAGTGCACTACTCCAGAACAGGGCCCATAGGGCTCTGGTCAAAAGAAGTGCACTGTTTTGGGAATAGAGTGCCATTTGGAACACACATCAACCTGCAGTAGAAAACTCTGGTGGACAATCATGATTTAACCTATATGTCACGTCAACATCCCCCAATGTCACTTGAGAAGAGAGAGGGTTAACACAATGATGTGACTCATCTACAGTCCTTTCCTCATAGTAACCTGCCCATCAGCTGAGTTAGGCTATATTTACTTTCCTGTGTTCTTTTAACCAATGATAGGCCACTGCGCCACCCTTATGGAAAGTCTGACTCAAACGCACTCTCTGAAGACCATTGATTGTGCAGCTAGCAGAAGATCAGTTGAGTGAATTTACATAGCATTTGCATTATGTCAGGACATGAGCTACAAATAGGTATGGCATGTGTCGTAATTGAAACCAACCACACTTTTCAGAAACACACGCTTGCATCATAATTGAGTCAGTGAGTGCTTGCATAAAGCAGTGGAGGAAAGATTCCTGTTTTTGGATGTGTTCAGAGATGTTTGGTAATTAAGTGTTACGCAATCTCTATAAGCCAATCTCAGTCTCCAAAATAGCTAGCATCACTCGTCCTATGCGCCCAGGAGTATTTTATCTGACCAAGAAAAACTCTGTAGAAACAATGAGAATAGAAAGGTTCAGAACTTTTGTAAAACATCACAGTACAGTTGAAAAACATATGGCAAATAGAAATCCAATATGGATGGTGTTAAGAGATAGATGGGAGGTGTTGAATGGAGCTGAAGGATGGGACTAATAACAACAACTAATAACAACAAGATAACTAATGTAAAGCATACTGTGTCCATAATAAGTATATAGGTTATAGGTTGAGAGCTTTTGTAAAAGAGCATAGTTAGAAAGATATGGCATATAGAAGCAAACCGGATGGACATCATGAAAATGATCGGAGAGGTTGAGGGTAGAGGAAGTTCAGGAGTAAAAACAAACAAAATATAATTATTGTAAAATTGACTGTGTCCATACAATGTATATAGTATGTATAAGCTGGAAGTAGAGGCCTAAGCATTGTTGTTCACTTCCAATTAGGGAAGGGGTGGTGGGGTTGGAAAGTAATAAAGGGAAATATATTTTTTTTAAGGATATGTATATGTACATATACAGCTGAAATGTAATGTAAATGTAAGTCGGAAGTTTACATACACCTTAGCCAAATACATTTAAACTCAGTTTTTCACAATTCCTGACATTTAATCCTAGTAAAGATTCTCTGTTTTAGGTCAGTTAGGATCACCACTTTATTTTAAGAATGTGAAATGTCTGAATAAAAGAGAGAATTATTTATTTCAGCTTTTATTTCTTTCATCACATTTCCAGTGGGTCAGAAGTTTACATACACTCAATTAGTATTTGGTAGCATTGCCTTTAAATTGTTTAACTTGGGTCAAACGTTTCGGGTAGCCTTCCACAAGCTTCCCACAATAAGTTGGGTGAATTTTGGCCCATTCCTCTTGACAGAGCTGGTGTAACTGAGTCAGGTTTGTAGGCCTCCTTGCTCGCACACGCTTTTTCAGTTCTGCCCACATATTTTCTATAGGATTGAGGTCAGGGCTTTGTGATGGCCATTCAATACATTACATTACATTTACTTCATTTAGCAGACGCTCTTATCCAGAGCGACTTACATGAGCAATTAGGGTTAAGTGCCTTGCTCAAGGGCACATCGGCAGATTTTTCACCTAGTCGGCTCGGGGATTAGAACCAGCGACCTTTCAATTACTGGCACAATGCTCTTAACCACTAAGCTACCTGCAATACTTGACTTTGTTGTCCTTAAGCCATTTTGCCACAACTTTGGAAGTATGCTTGGGGTCATTGTCCATTTGGAAGACCCATTTGCAACCAAGCTTTAACTTCCTGACTGATGTCTTGAGATGTTGCTTCAATATATCCACATCATTTTCCTTCCTCATGATGCCATCTATTTTGTGAAGTGCACCAGTCCCTCCTGCAGCAAAGCACCCCCACAGCATGATGCTGCCACCCCCGTGCTTCACGGTTGGGATGGTGTTCTTCAGCTTGCAAGCCACCCCCTTTTTCCTCCAAACATAACGATGGTCATTATGGCCAAACAGTTCTATTTTTGTTTCATCAGACCAGAGGACATTTCTCCAAAAAGTACGATCTTTGTCCCCAAGTACAGTTGCAAACCGTAGTCTGGCTTTTCAGGTTATGTGGCCTTTCAGGTTATGTCGATATAGGACTCGTTTTACTGTGGATATAGATACCTTTGTACCTGTTTCCTCCAGCATCTTCACAAGGTCCTTTGCTGTTGTTCTGGGAATGATTAGCACTTTCCGCACCAAAGTACGTTCATCTCTAGGAGACACAACGCGTCACCTTCCTGAGCGGTATGATGGCTGCGTGGTCCCATGGTGTTTATACTTGCGTACTATTGTTTGTACAGATGAACGTGGTACCTTCAGGCATTTGGAAATTGGGAAGGGGTCTACAATTTTTTTTCTGAGGTCTTGGCTGATTTATTTTGATTTTCCCATGATGTCAAGCAAAGAGGCACTGAGTTTGAAGGTAGGCCTTGAAATACATCCACAGGTACACCTCCAATCGACTCAAATGATGTCAATTAGCCTATCAGAAGCTTCTAAAGCCATGACATCATTTTCTGGAATTTTCCAAGCTGTTTAAAGGCACAGTCAACTTAGTGTATGTAAACTTCTGACATACTGGAATTGTGATACAGTGAATTATAAGTGAAATAATCTGTCTGTAAACAATTGTTGGAAAAATTACGTGTGTCATGCACAAAGTAGATGTCCTAACCAACTTGCCAAAACTATAGTTTCTTAACAAAAATTTGTGGAGCGGTTGAAAAACAAGTTTTAATGACTCCAACCTAAGTGTATGTAAACTTCCGACTTCAACTGTATGTATGTATGTATGTATGTATGTGTATATATATATATATATATATATATATATATATATATATATATATATATATATATATATTAGTGAGAGAAAAAAAAAACATATGGGGGATTGGAAGTGATGCAGACAATTACATTGATGGAAGTTACAATATATCTGCAATATTAAAGCTGATCTATCTCCTTAAAAAAAGAAAATACAAAAAGAAATAAAGATAAACTCTGGGCCCCAATGATAAGCTATTACTGGGGCATAGAGTTTTTGATGGTCAGGTCAGGTGGTCAGGAAAAACTCCTGGCCCTTTCTACACTGTCACCCATGGTCAAGTGGTCATCCAAGTTGTGACCTGGAGACTTTGGGGTCATTCGTGTGTGAGCTGTACGTGAGCTGTCCAAGAACCTTATCTATCTAAGAAAAATATCTATCCATAGTAGTTCAAACAAGGACAACAGCAACACCTAGATGATGATTAACACGATGATAGTGGTGGCGATGATAATCATGCTGTATGATGTCCATATTAGGACAGCCTCACAGCTGTGTTTTAGAAGTCATGTTCACTGTCCTTGAGCTGCCAAAGTTCAGACTGCCACCTTTCTGTCAACCGAGGCATCTCTCTCTCTCTCTCTCTCTCTCTCTCTCTCTCTCTCTCTCTCTCTCTCTCTCTCTCTCTCTCTCTCTCTCTCTCTCTCTCTCTCTCTCTCTCTCTCTCTCTCTCTCTCCCTCTCTCCCCCTCTCTCTCCATTTTGCTATCGAGCCAAGAGAGCACGAGCTATCCATCCATCTGTATTTGAGATTTTTATGCAGCTAAAGGATGAAGGGGGGCTTGGTAGAATTAAAGAACGTCAGGCACATTTGAGAATGCACAGTCATTAGTGCTTACAAGCCAATTAACGTTTATCTCTCCTTGTGAAGTAGTGAGCCCGCTAATTGATGCGGTGGGAAATGTATTCCGGAGCGCCGGGATATACGAGCACCTGAGGTTGCCAAGGTTACCAAATTGAATCCTTCCTCAGACATCCATGATCTGCATAATCCCATCATATCATTCAGTGCATTTCAAAGTGAGCTTGATGAATGGTACTTTCAGAAGATAATATTTCTGCTTGGATGTAATAAATCTTATGGAAAGTGTTCAGAATTTCATTCACCAGTGTGGCATGAAAAAAAAAACACCCAGAATATTCCCCTCCTCTCTCTATCTGGCACTGTGACTCAACGGGGTTATGACAACAGGAAGTGCCTGCTCTCCCCCCCTCTTCTTCTCCAGTACGAACATTTGAGACATTTCCTGTCACAAAGATGGCTCCTTTAGCTGCTTTCGCCAGTAGCACGGCTCACCATCGAAACTACACATTTTTCAATAAACGTAAATACTGTAACTGGTGCAATAGAGTGAGATCGATACTTGCGGACGGTGGTAGTCTTTTGTTAATACAGTGAAGAGATATGGGAGTCCGTTCGGTGCCCCTCAGGGTTATTGCACACACGCACACACACACACGCACACACACACACACAAGTTAGAGTGTCGTTTTATTTAGCAAATCCCTATTAATAAAACAGCTCTGGGGTCACCTACGACATCCGTGACCTCTGTGACCCGGACTGCTCTGCAGGGCTCTGGTTGGTTGACCTCAGTGCCTCAGTGTGTCTGAGCCTCCTGTGTTGCTGTTCACTTATTCATAGTCCGGGTCATGTTTTGTTTGCTCTTAGCCAGCGCATGTGTTTACCATGCATTAAGAGTCATTAAGTGGTAATTGAGGCAGGGGCCTGTGAGGCTGCTGTTAAGAGACTGGGATGTTGGTGATGAGGGGAGAGGGGATATAAAGAGAGATGTTTATGGGGTGGTTGTTTTTTTCTTTCTTTCTATGGAGGTAAACAGCTCTCATGTAGTTTCTCTCTAACCTGTGTTGTGGTTTTTAATTAGAGGATAAGTGTGTGAGTTGATTCTTCATTCGGTGTGTGTGTGTGCATTCATGAGAGCATGCATGTGTGTGTGTGCTAGTGCATACGTGCATGTATGCGTCTTTGACACTAATCTTTCAACAACAACAAAAAAAGTCAGAAAGTGTGTATTTTTGCCAGGGAGGGGATTGACTAATTACTTTTGTTTACTAATTACGTTTTTTCCCCCCCATTATTAATGTTTTTAATAAGCTCAGAGTCTGGTGTAGTTGACAGTAATAAATGGCTGATTTTAGCAGATCGTTATTGCGTCTCTGCGGCTCCCTAATAAAGGGGATAATTTTCTTGAAGACACATAAAGAACTGTGTATTGACTTTTTGACAGGCTGTGATAGCCACATGGCTAATGGCTTTCTCAATTCTACCTTTATATCCATCAGGCTACAGAAGCAGCCTGTCATTTTTTCAATTACTGCAGAGAGAGAAACCAGTTAAAAGTTCCCATAGTTAAAAAGGCCCTCTGAAAGGCAGTGTGATACAAGGTAGAGTGTGTTCACACACACATGCGCATACAAGGACACACACACAGCACACACGCACGTATGATCATACAAACACACACACACACACACACACACACACACACACACACAAAGGCAGTAGGAAGTTTCTGCGACACACTACCTCCACGTTCGCTCCAGGTTTGATGTGTGCTCGCGGCTCAAGTTCAGGCCCTCATTTTGTAATCATTATGTATATATTCCAGCGACGGGCCTTCCTAATTTGGGCACGGCTCCCTTTCTTTGTGTTTGAGATAAAGGGAAGCTTCCGATCTTTTCTCGGTGAGAGATAGTGAGGCCCTCCAAGAGAGACAGGAAATTACAGAGTAAGTGCCTTTCTGGGTGATAGTGAAATTAAGGGAGGACTGTATCGTGGCTCTAATTAAATGCCAGGTTGCAGCGCTGCGTTATCAGGAATCTCACCGGCTAACCCGCTGACAGGGGCCTGGGTGCACACACACATGCGCACACACCTGCATGCATGCACACACACACACACACACACACACGTAAACACACACACCTTCTCTCTCTCTCTCTCTCTCCCTCTGACTCTATACCATCACTCTTTCTCTGTGGCCTTTTTTTCACTCTCTCTTTCTCTATCTATGTCCTCTGTTGTCAGGGGCTGATGTGGATGCGGTGTTGGAGTCAGGCGCAGGACACAGAAGCTTAGTTGATCCGACTTAAATAGTCACAGGAGCAAAATACAAATCCAACCGGCCTCAACAAACAGGAGGCGAGCGAATACGCAAAACAGTGCGTAAAGTGCGAAAAGCACTAACAACAAGAAAACAAATAACCTACACCAACGGACAGGCGTACAACAACACACAACTACAAACAAAACCAAAGGAAACTTATAGGTGACATAATCAATACGAGATATGGAACAGGTGCACTAATCAGACAAGACCAAACAAACATAGATAACATCAAACGGTAGCAGCTAGTACTCCGGGGACGACGAACGCCGAAGCCTGCCCGAACAAGGAGGAGGAGCAGTCTCGGCGGAATTCGTGACAGTACCCCCCCCTTGACGAGCGGCTCCAGCTGTGCGCCGACCCCGGCCTCGGTGCTCGCCTTCTGCCTGCGGATGGCCCGCTGCAGATGTACGTGGGCAGCGTTCCACGTCTCCTCCGAGCGCCGAAACCACTCATCCACCGCAGGAGCCTCGATCTGGCTCTGATGCCATGGTGCCAGAACCGGCTGATAACCTAACACACACTGAAAATGGGTCAGGTTAGTAGAGGAGTGGCGGAGAGAGTTCTGAGCCATCTCTGCCCAGGGGATATACCCCGACCACTCCTCCGGCCGGCCCTGGCAATAGGATCTCAGAAATCTACCCACATCCTGGTTCACTCTCTCCACCTGCCCATTACTCTCCGGGTGGTAACCCGAGGTAAGGCTAACCGAGACCCCCAAGCGTTCCATGAACGCCCTCCAGACTCTAGAGGTGAATTGGGGACCCCGATCAGACACTATATCCTCGGGAACCCCGTAGTGCCGGAAGACGTGGGTGAACAAAGCCTCAGCGGTCTGTAGGGCAGTAGGGAGACCCGGCATTGGAATGAGACGACAGGCCTTAGAGAACCGATCCACAACGACCAGAATAGTGGTATTGCCCTGAGAGGGGGGAAGGTCCGTGACAAAGTCCACCGAGAGGTGAGACCACGGCCGTTGTGGAATGGGCAGGGGTTGTAACTTCCCCCTGGGCAGGTGTCTAGGCGCCTTACACTGAGCGCACACCGAGCAGGAGGAGACATAAACCCTCACGTCCCTAGCCAATGTTGGCCACCAGTACTTAACACTAAGGCAGTGCACTGTCCGGCCAATACCTGGATGTCCAGAGGAGGGTGACATATGAGCCCAATAGATGAGACGATCACGGACGTACGTCCGACCCACTGGACACTCTGGGGGAGTAGGGTCGGTGCGTAACGCCCGCTCAATTTCCGCATCGACCTCCCATACCACCGGTGCCACCAGACAAGACTCCGGCAGTATGGGAGTGGGCTCAATGGACCTCTCCTCTGCGTCATACCGCCGGGACAGGGCGTCTGCCTTACCGTTCTGGGACCCTGGGATGTAAGTGATCTTAAAAACGAACCGGGTCAGGAACATGTTCCACCTAGCCTGACGAGGGTTCAATCTCCTCGCTGCCCGGATGTACTCCAGGTTATGATGGTCAGTCAGAATGAGAAAAGGGGGTTGAGCCCCCTCAAGCCAATGCCTCCACACCTTTAGGGCTTGAACCACGGCTAACAGCTCCCTGTCCCCTACGTCATAATTACGCTCCGCCGGGCTGAGCTTTTTAGAATGAAAAGCGCAGGGACAGAGCATAGGAGGCGTGCCGGAGCGTTGCGACAGTACTGCCCCAATCCCGGCCTCTGACGCGTCCACCTCTACCTGGAACGCTCCACCTCTAGTGGGGTCCGGGTGCGCCAGCACCGGAGCCGAAGTGAACAGGTCTTTCAGTTTACGAAACGCCCTGTCCGCTTCAGCCGACCACTGCAAACGCACCGGGCCCCCCTTCAGCAGGGAAGTAATGGGAGCTGCTACCTGTCCAAAACCCCGGCTAAACCTCCGGTAGTAATTGGCAAAACCCAAAAACTGCTACACCTCTTTAACAGTGGTTGGGGTTTGCCAGTTACGCACGGCTGACACCCGGTCAATCTCCATCTTCACCCCTGACGCGGACAACCGATGACCCAAGAAGGAGATGGCCTCCTGGAAAAACAGACATTTCTCTGCCTTGACATACAAGTCATGCTCCAACAGCCTACCCAACACTCGGCGCACCAGGGCTACATGCTCGGCTCGTGTAGCAGAGTACACTAGGATGTCGTCAATGTACACTACCACTCCCTGCCCATGCAGGTCCCGGAAGATCTCGTCCACAAATGATTGGAAGACTGAAGGAGCATTCATTAACCCGTATGGCATGACAAGATACTCATAATGACCTGAGGTGGTACTAAATGCCGTCTTCCATTCATCTCCCCTCCCTAATGCGCACCAAGTTATAAGCGCTCCTGAGATCCAGTTTTGTGAAGAAACGCGCTCCGCGTAATGATTCAGTCATACTCGCAATCAGAGGTAGAGGGTAACTGTATTTCACAGTGATCTGATTGAGACTACGATGATCAATACACGGGCGCAAACCTCCATCCTTCTTCTTCACAAAAAAGAAACTCGAGGACGCAGGGGAAGTGGAGGGCCGTATGTATCCTTGTCTCAGGGACTCAGCTATGTATGTTTCCATAGCCGCCGTCTCCTCTTGAGACAGAGGATACACATGGCTCCGCGGAAGTGCCGCACCTGTCTGGAGGTTTATCGCACAATCTCCCTGTCTATGAGGTGGCAATCGCGTCGCCTCGTCTTGCTGAACACGAGTGCCAAATCCTCATACTCAGGGGAATGTGCATTGCGGGCACTTGGTTCGGACTCTCCACCGTGGTCGCCCCAACGGAAACACCTAAACATCGCCCAACACACTGGCCAGACCATTCCTTGAGAGCCCTCTGTTGCCACGAAATGGTTGGGTCATGGGTGATTAACCAAGGAAGCCCCAGCACCACGGGATATGCAGGAGAGTCAATGAAGTACAACTGAATAATCTCCTCATGACCCCCCTGCGTCTTCATCTTTAGTGGCGCTGTGACCTCCCTAATCAACCCAGATCCCAACGGGCGGCTATCTAGGGCATGGACAGGAAAGGGTGCATCAACGGGCAGGAGGGGAATCCCTAACTTAGAACAAAATTTCCGATCAATAAAATTCCCAGCTGCGCCTGAATCGACTAGCGCCTTATGCTGGGAATGAGATGCAACCTGAGGAAATACCACAGGTATACACAAGTGAACAACAGAGAGCTCTGGGTGAGTGGGGCGCCTACTCACCTGAAATGACTCCCCAGTGCGCGACCTGTTGCCTCGATTCCTTGGAGACCCTCCCCAGCACCTAGCCGCAGTGTGTCCTCTACGGCCACAGCTGGTGCAGGGGACAGCCCCCCTCGGGTTCTCTCTCCTACTCTCTCTAGCGCCAGCACCCCCGAGCTCCATTGGGCTCGGCTCGGAGGTGCTGGGGGATGGAATGGACGGCCCCATCTCGGGACGTCCGCGGGTGGCCAGCAGGGTATCCAGACGGATGGACATGTCCACTAGCTGGTCGAAGGACAGATTGGTGTCCCTGCAGGCCAGCTCTCGATGAACGTCCTCACGCAGGCTACACCGATAGTGATCGATGAGGGCCCTCTCATTCCACCCCGCATCCGCCGCTAGAGTCCGGAAATCCAGGGCGAACTCCTGTGCGCTCCTCTTCCCCTGTCGGAGGTGGAACAGACGCTCCCCCACCGCTTTACCCTCAGGAGGGTGATCGAAAACTGCCCTGAAGCGGCGGGAGAACTCCGCGTAGCTGATGGTGGTGGCGTCTATTCCCCTCCATTCTGCGTTGGCCCACTCCAACGCCTTGCCGGAGAGACAGGAGATGAGGGCGGAAATGCTCTCGTATCCCGAGGGCGCCGGGTGTATGGTGGCCAGGTAGAGTTCCACCTGAAGGAGGAACCCCTGACACCCGGCTGCGGTGCCATCATACTCCCTCGGGAGCGAGAGCCGAATCCCACTGGATTCCGGAGCTGGTCTGGTGGGGCTGGCCGATGGTGGTGGTAATGTAGGAGGAGGTGTGGCCACGCCTCCCCTTTCCCATCGGCGCAGGGTGTTCATTACCTCCTGCATGGCGGAGCCGAGTTGCTGGATCATGGCGCCCTGGCAGCTGACCCGATCCTCCAGCGACTCGGTCGCCGCCGCTGCTCCTGCTGACTCCATAGTATGGTGTGTTGTTCTGTCAGGGGCTGATGTGGATGTGGTGTTGGAGTCAGGCGCAGGACACAGAAGCTTAGTTGATCCGACTTAAATAGTCACAGGAGCAAAATACAAATCCAACCGGCCTCAACAAACAGGAGGCGAGCGAATACGCAAAACAGTGCGTAAAGTGCGAAAAGCACTAACAACAAGAAAACAAATAACCTACACCAACGGACAGGCGTACAACAACACACAACTACAAACAAAACCAAAGGAAACTTATAGGTGACATAATCAATACGAGATATGGAACAGGTGCACTAATCAGACAAGACCAAACAAACATAGATAACATCAAACGGTAGCAGCTAGTACTCCGGGGACGACGAACGCCGAAGCCTGCCCGAACAAGGAGGAGGAGCAGTCTCGGCGGAATTCGTGACATCTGTATTTCTCTCCTGTTATTTCTTCTCTATTCCTCTCCTTCTCTCTATCTTTCTCTCAAAGGCACACATGCAACTCCCAAAAAATATAATCCCCACCAGTGGTGTAAAGTAACTAAATAAAAATACTTTGAAGTACTACTTAAGTAGTATTTTACTTTAATATTTATATTTTTGACAACTTTTCTTTTACTCTGCTACATTCCTAAAGAAAATAATGTACTTTTTAATCCCATACATTTTCCCTGACACCCAAAAGTACTCGTTATATTTCGAATGCTTAGTAAATGCAGGGAAATGGTCCAATTCACACACTTATCAAGAGAACATCCCTGGTCATTCCCATTGTCTCTGATCTGGCAAACTAACGAAACACAAATGCATCATTTGTAAAGGATGTCTGAGTGTGCCCCTGGCTATCCGTAAATTTAAAAAAAACAAGGAAATCATGCTGTCTGGTTTGCTTAATATAATGATTTGTTGCATTTACTTTTACTTTTGATACTTAAGTATGTTTAAAACCAAATACTTAGACTTTTACTCAAGTAGTATTTTACTGGGTTACTTCCACTTTTACTTGAGTCATTTTCTATTAAGGCATCTTTACTTTTACTCAAGTATGACAATTGGGTACTTTTTCCACCACTGCCCCCCACCCCCAACAGACACAGTCCCATGCAATCCTTTGGCTCTTAAAGTCAGACATGATGCCAAGGTTAAATCAATGTCGTGACCTTTGACCCCAGGCTATTGCCATTAAGTAACTGGTGATGTCACCATAGAAGAATAAACACAACAACGCCTAGCTCCATTTCCTCTTAATATGTACCAAAACAAACATGGAGAATGAGAGAGAAAAATGTTTAGTCTTTATTTGCAAGACAAATGAACAATAGTCATATTGTAGCTAATTGCCTATAGCTTCCTACGGGGAAATGAAAGGAAAGAGGAAGTAAAGGGATGAGAGGAAGACAAAGTCAGACCCATGCTTTTAATCACGCTCGGCGCTTAATTTATTATTGTTTTGTGACAGCCGTTCTCTCGGCATACAAATGCCTCGCTGTCTCTAATGACGGCGCGTCGAAGCAATCTCCCAATCAGATCATCAGCCGCATTATGAAGTTAATTTAAAATGATTGACAGTCTTTTATATGCATATCGCTAATCTTCTGTAATTTTCCATTTTATTATTTGAACGAAAAATGGAGGAAAAGGAATTGAGTGGCAGGATCTGGTTAGCAACAGGGTGGGAAGACAAGAAGCTGAAATGAAGAAAGATGCACAGCTGGATTCAAATAATATACACTATACTGTATATAATATCCATATTTATTTGGAGTGAATATTCATTGACACTTAATTCTATGCTAAATAGACTCTTAATAAGATTCAAATGGTATGGACAGTTTTACCTCTGGAAGCGACTTTAATTCAAATATCAAGTGTTCTTATAGTGTATATTATAGTCAGGCTTGACTCTATAACTGAACCTTTCCCCAAAATCACACACACTCTCCTCTCCTCCTCCAGTCTTCCATCAACTAGCAGTCTTCCATACAGAGATATCCCAGAGTAGAGTGAGTTGTCTGGCTGTATGAAGGATAGGGCCTGAGCTCCACTCGTCCCCCATAGGACAGGGATGCAGAGGGGGGGGACAATCACAGAGAGAGTTCCCCAGCTGTCACCCTGCTGGTCTCTGTCAGAAGTGTGTGTGTGTGAGAGAGAGAGCATGTGTTCGTGCATATGTGTGTGTTTGTGTGTGTGAGTGCACGTGCGCCCATGTGTGTATGTGTGTCTGTGGGTGTGTGTGTGTGTGTGTTAGAACGTGTGTGAATTTGTGTGTGTTTATAGGCAGTGCTGATTACTTAATGATGGAACATGGGGTTCCCCTAATAGTGTCTTTGGTGCCCCCAGTGATGTGTAGGTTAGGCTGGTTGAATAAGGAAGAGTAATGAAGAGCGACTTAGCTGCTAAAGAGTTGTTGCTGTCAAAATAGAATATGTTCTCAGTCAAACTTACCTGGTAAAATAAGGGAAAAAAAGTAAATAAAAAAATGCTGCTTGCATGTCTGGACCTCATGTTTTACTACTGAAATCCATTAGATTTTACGTTTATATTTTGGTAATTTAGCAGATGCTCTTATCCAGAGCGACTTACAATCAGTGCATTCAGCTAAGGAAGGTAAGACAACCACAGTCATTGCAAGGAAAAGCATTCCTCAATAAAGCAGCTATCAGCTAAATCAGTGCTAGCAAGAAAAGACAAGTGCAATTGTTATAGCATTGCACAACATTTGAGAGAAATAAGCTTTTTGTGTGTATTGAACATTTCTGGGATCTTTTATTTCAGCTCATGAAACATGGGACCAGCACTTTACATGTTGTGTTTATAATTTTGTTCAGTGTAGTTAATGTTGTGATGTCATTAGAGCTATAGCTGTGTGTGCCTGTGTGTGTGTGAGGGGGCAGTACAGTGCATTGAGGGTGGAGAGGAGAGGAGAAAAGGGGAAAGGAGGGAGGAGATTTATACTTCTCTCTGTTTAATTTGCCGTTCTAAATCAACCGGTGATGTCATGTGAAAGTGATCTAAAAATAAATGGCAACCTGATTGCATTCTGGGTAATGATGGCAGGGCTGTGATATTCTACAGGTATTTTGGCCACTGTTTATTTTACGTGAGCATATAAAACATTTAATTGTACGGCTGAGTTAACTAGAATTAATCTAGTGAACAAGTCGCAGGGGGGAAGGCCCATAATGACCTGTTCTATGGACCTCATTTTGGAGAAATATTTCAAAAACAAGCCAAACACACATTTCTCTTCAACATGTTTGACACGCCTACACATATTTTATCACAGTGCACAGTTGGAGTGTGGAAAGTAGCCTGTACGCTTTTCCTGATTTATTGTACCATCTTTCTTATAAAATCATATCTTGGATAAGATAGAATATGTACAGGTTGAGCAAAGGATCTCAAATCTCCTTGTGCATTGTGTAAAACTCCTGGACTGGATAGAATGGTAATGAATGCTTAGTACGCCTACTCTATTTATCCAAATTGAGCTGAAGGAGATATAAAACAGATTGTTAAAGGTATAATCTTGAGTGGGAGTTGGGATAACTAATACATGCCAATCAACACCAAGCCGTGTATATTCTCCTTCTCAGTATGACATTCCCATCAATTAAATGTAATACCTACACGTTTGGAAAATGTTTGATAGTTGAAACTGATATATTTCACTTCGCTGGCATATTCAGATGTCACGCATACCTCCATCTCCCTAACAGACAGAACATTTTAGAGAGAGAGAGAGTAAAAAAACAACAGTTCAGGATAAATGCATTTTTCATTATTATAGATTCTCTCCACTTCTCCCTTGGCAGTGAAAGCAACCTCTGTTTTACCATCTCATATCAGGCCCATTGGCTATTCTACTGTGTTGGATGCTGGCCAAGGCAAGAAAGTCATTTAAATGTTACAGGAAATTAAATCTCACAATTCAAATTTTGCCCTTAAGTTTTAGTACAATGAAAATGTCCTCTCATAAATGATGGGGTCAAACCGAATTTCTTCTCCAAACTTTAAACCGTGGAAATAAACAGTCTTGACAGGGCAGGCGCTCCGATTCGAACACATGGTAGCTTACAGGCCAGTTTACAACATAAATATATAAAGAAAAACAACATAGACTAAATGGACTCCAATGACCTGATTATCATTCCAGGATGTCGCCATCTCGCTTCAAATAAAGAGTTTTGGCAACCAAAGAGACAAAACACTGAGCTCATGCCCATTGATATTTATATATAAGGAATACGTTTCTTCATTTGAATGGGTTCCATTGAATGGCACAGGATGTCGTCATCTTGCTTAAAATCACCAGTTTTGGCACCAAACTTGAGAGACAACAAATTGAGCAATGATGTGAAGCAGTAAGCCTAAACTGATCATTCATCATGATATAAAAGAGAGGCCTCATAATAATTGTATACATTTCTGGGATAAAACATCCAACATAGACAGTATAGATTCCAAGATATTACATTTGGCCATCAGTACCCCCTCAAAAACACTGAGGTGCATGATGCCTCTGTACTAAGACATGCCATGCACATCATCATTGTCAGGCTATGGGACATATAGTGGCACCCTTGCACTTTACAATGGAGAGCTGTGGAGCAGAATGTTCTGTTTTCTTTTAAAAAAACTGGATGAATGTCTATTTTTACCATGTAGGCACCTGCAATTTACCACAGGGGAGATCAATTCCACAGTAAACGAGAATCACTTGCCTCCAAACAAAGAATTTGGAATAATTTAGTCCAGGCCATTTTTTTACTTTTACTTTTTAGTGGAAAAACACAAATTTAGTTTTGACTTTTTTTTCTTGGTCCTGTGCAGTTTTAAATCAAACAAATACATGTGTGTACACCAAATGTTTTTTTTGCTATTTAAACTTATTTGAGAGGAAATAGTGAATCAGGGAAGGGTGCAAAAATATTTGACCGCAACTGTATAGACTAGAGAATAAGCTTTAATGTGTGCCCTAATACAGAGTGATCAAATCCTTAAACAGTCATCAGGTCCAGTGTTACTGTAACATTGCCTGTTACATTAATCTTTTGTGATTTTTCATATTTTTACCAGGGCATGAATATTATGATAATATATTCACTCGCTACATCTCACAGCTCGAGAACCCAAATTATATTTACTTCTAAATCACATTTTTGATGGAGGCGTTATTCTAAAATTACGTGTAGCGTGTGATTTATGTTAGGGGCGAAAGGAGGAAAAAAACGGAAAGTGAGATGAAATCCTCCAGATTGCTACAGATGTAAGATCTTCATTTGAGCCAGTTTGCTACAGCCTGAAAAGAATCCTGCAGCAATAGGAAATGTGAATTATTAGGTGGAAAATTCTCAGCAACAAAAGAGTGATCAAATTAAGATCCTACGTCTGTAGTTGTGTCAGTCGCTCTCTCTCCCAATTCCCTCCTCCTAAGTGTGTGTGTGTGTGTGTGTGTGCATGCGGTTGTGCGTGTGTACGTGCACGCGTACACGTCTACGTGTTGTATATTAAAGGGACGTCTCTACAAACTAGAGGAATGGGCCAGCCGTAATTAAAGTGTGACTGGGGTAAATGCATCAGAAAACGCCTGACAGTGTGTTCCATGTGTAGATTATTTTAATTTGCGGCCCCGCGCTCAGGTGAGCGACTCGGCTGGCCTTGACCCGCTGCTGACTGCAGGGATTAATGCCGGGTAATGACTGCTGAGGCTATCATTGCGGCAGGCATCATTAATTATCCTTATTGATTGTTGCTCTCAGAGATAAAGCGTTCTGCTGACTGGAAAATACCCTCCATCAGCAAGGTCAAGGCAGAAAACACACGCACACGCACGCACACGCCATTCTGTGAAACCTTAGCAGGTTCCTGTAAGGTGTATTTGTCTCATCACTGCAGGTAATCACAAGCACACACACACACACACACACACACACACACACACACACACACACACACACACACACACACACACACACACACACACACACACACACACCTATTAAGTTTCCCTCTCCTTTCTGCCATAATGGATCTGTAGAGGATGGGTCAGGAAGTGAGTAAATATACACAACTGTACATCACGTGTGGGTACTCTCTCTTTCTAAGTGTGTGTGTGTGTGTGTGTGTGTGTGTGTGTGTGTGTGTGTGTGTGTGTGTGTGTGTGTGTGTGTATGTGTGTATGTGAGAGAGAGATAGAGAATGTGTGTGGGTGTGCATGCGTGTGTGTGTATGTGTGTGCCCTCTCTCCTCCCCATGAAGGAGAGAGGGCAAAGAGACACGCTATGTCTATTTGGTTAAGTGTGCTGTGTGTTAGAGAGGCTGTCTGTCTAGTGTGCATGTTTACCATAGGAGAGGCTAATTGGAGCGCTTGCTGCATGTCCTCCTTCATTACCGCTTGGTGCTATCTCTATGGTGGCACCCTATTACCTATATAGTGCACTAGACAAGGGTAGTGCATATATGTGCATAGTTTATATGGTGGGCCCTGGTCAAACTTGGTGCACTATATACGAAATAGGGAAGTGTTGGGGAGTAGTGAACTACATGTAGTTCAACTAGTAATTGAACTACATTAGTAGCTTGGTGGTATTTGAACTCAATTCAAATCTAGGTATTGTTTTCAGTAGTTAACTCTTAGTAGTTAACTCTAAAAAATAAAATAACATATGGGTGATGTAGGCAATAATTTCCTTTCTTTTTTGGCATCAGACCTGCCTAATTCTCACTTAAAACATAGTTGTTGTGTTTAATAGGCTAAATTACACATTCTGTTATGACCCCAAAGTTAACTGTTTTTGCAATTTGTAGTCTATTTCAGATTAACATATGTATGATAATCATTCACAAAGTACTGTAGTGAACTACTGTTTCAAAGTAACTTTGGTTAAATTAATTATAGGGTAGCTTTAGTGTAGCTTAGCTTCTTCCAGTGTGAAATAATTGGTAGCTTGCTAAACTATATTTTCAGAGTAGCTTCCCCAACATTGCAAAAGGGTGCCATTTGGGATGCGGTCCTGGAGTGTTGGGTCAGGGAGGAAGTTGTCTGGAGCCTCATCCCTCATATTCCATTGCCCTCTCACCTGTCTCCCTGGCACCCAACTGCTCACACAGGGCACCATGCAGGGCCTTCCCAACCACACATAGTCGTGCCCCTTATTCCCTGTATAGTGCCCTACTTTTGACCAGGCCCTGTAGGGTTTTGGTCAAAAGTAGTGTACTGTATAGGGAAAAGGGTGCCATTTGGGATGCAGCCACAGTCACAGTCACCACTACAACCAGGGCTATCACAGAGCCAACATGGAGACACCACAGGGCCCCCACAGGGCCACGAGAGGGAGGGTGACTTTGTTCTTGCGGCTCTCCACGTAGTAATGTTATTTATAGTGTGTGTGTGTGCGTGCGTCTACATCAACGTGTCTGTGTTTCTCAGAAAGTTTTAAACTGTCAAGAGGAGTGAAACAAGGTTGTCCACTATCGGCATATCTATTTATTATGGCCATCGAGATGTTAGCTATTAAAATCAGATCCAACAATAATATCAAGGGATTAGAAATCCAGGGCTTAAAAACAAAGGTGTCATTGTACGATGATGATTCATGTTTTCTTTTAAATCCACAACTTGAATCCCTCCACAGCCTCATAGAGGATCTAGATACATTTTCTAACCTCTCTGGATTACAACCAAATTATGATAAATGTACTATATTAAGTATTGGATCACTAAAAAATACAATTTTTACATTACCATGTAGTTTACCAATAAAATGGTCTGATGGTGATGTGGATATACTCGGAATACATATCCCAAATGAAATACAGTTGAAGTCGGAAGTTTACATACACTTAGGTTTGAGTCATTAAAACTTGTTTTTCAACCACTCCACAAATTTCTTGTTAAGAAACTATAGTTTTGGCAAGTCGGTTAGGACATCTACTTTGTGCATGACACAAGTAATTTGTCCAAAAATTGTTTACAGACAGATTATTTCATTTATAATTCACTGTATCACAATTCCAGTGGGTCAGAAGTTTACATACACTAAGTTGACTGTGCCTTTAAAAACTTGGAAAATTCCAGAAAATGATGTCATGGCTTTAGAAGCTTCTGATATGCTAATTGACATCATTTAAGTCAATTGGAGGTGTACCTGTGGATGTATTTCAAGGCCTACCTTCAAACTCAGTGCCTTTTTCCTTGACATCATGGGAAAATCAAAATAAATCAGCCAAGACCTCAGAAATAAAAATTGTAGACCTCCACAAGTCTGGTTCATCCTTGGGAGCAATTTCCAAATGCCTGAAGGTACAAAGTTCATCTGTACAAACAATAGTATGCAAGTATAAACACCATGGGACCACGCAGCTGTCATACCGCTCAGGAAGGAGACGCGTTTTGTCTCCTAGAGATGAACGTACTTTGGTGCGAAAAGTGCATATCAATCCCAGCACAACAGCAAATGACCTTGTGAAGATGCTGGAGGAAACAGGTACAAAAGTATCTATATCCACAGTAAAACAAGTCCTATATTGACATAACCTGAAAGGCCGCTCAGCAAGGAAGAAGTCACTGCTCCAAAACCGCCATAAAAAAGCCAGACTATGGTTTGCAACTGCACATGGGGACAAAGATCGTACTTTTTGGAGAAATGTCCTCTGGTCTGATGAAACAAAAATAGAACTGTTTGGCCATAATGACCATCGTTATGTTTGGAGGAAAAAGGGGATACCTTGCAAGCCGAAGAACACCATCCCAATCATGAAGTACGGGGGTGACAGCATCATGCTGTGGGGGTGCTTTTCTTCAGGAGGGACTGGTGCACTTCATAAAATAGATGGCATCATGAGGAAGGAAAATTATGTGGATATATTGAAGCCTCAGTCAGGAAGTTAAAGATGGGTCGCAAATGGGTCTTCCAAATGGACAATGACCCCAAGCATACTTTCAAAGTTGTGGCAAAATTGCTTAAGGACAACAAAGTCAAGGTATGTAGTCCCCTGTAGCTCAGTTGGTAGAGCAAGGCACTTGCAACGCCAGGGTTGTGGGTTCGTTTCCCACGAGGGGCCAGTATGAAAATGTCTGCACTAACTGTAAGTCGCTCTGGATGAGAGCGTCTGCTAAATGACTAAAATGTAAATGTAAATGTATTGGAGTGGCCATCACAAAGCCCTGACCTCAATCCTAGAGAACATTTGTGGGCAGAACTGAAAAAGCGTGTGCGAACAAGGAGGCCTACAAACCTGACTCAGTTACACCAGCTCTGTCAGGAGAAATGGGCCAAAATTCACCCAACTTATTGTGGGAAGCTTGTGGAAGGCTACCCGAAACGTTTGACCCAAGTTAGACAATTTAAAGGCGATGCTACCAAATACTAATTGAGTGTATGTAAACTTCTGACCCACTGGGAATGTGATGAAAGAAATAAAAGCTGAAATAAATCATTCTCTCTACTATTATTCTGACATTTCACATTCTTAAAATAAAGTGGTGATCCTAACTGACCTAAGACAGGGAATTTTTACTAAGATTAAATGTCAGGAATTGTGAAAAACTGAGTTTAAATGTACTTGGCTAAGGTGTATGTAAACTTCCGACTTCAACTGTAAATGATCTCACCAATACATTTTAATAGAAAGTTAGCAAAAATAGATAAGATCTTGCTACCATGGAAAGGTGAATACTTGTCAATTTGTGGAAAAATCACCCTGATTAACTCTTTAGTATTATCCCAGTATACCTATTTGCTTATGGTCTTGCCTACGCCTAGCGAACAGTTTTTAAAATTATATGAGAAAAAAAGATTCAATTTTATTTGGAACGGCAAGCCAGACAAAATTAAACGGGCCTATTTATATAATGAATATGAATTTGGAGGACAGAAATTATTAAATAGTAAAGCATTAGTCACACAAAAGTTATACTTAAATCCGAACTGGTTCTCTAGCAAATTAGTAAGATTGTCTCACCCAATGTTCAAGAATGGCCTTTTTCCCTTTATTCAGATTACAACCTCACTTTCAGCTATTTGAAAAGGAAATCATCTCCCAAATATCACTATTTCTAAAACAACCCATAGAAAGTTGGTTGCAATTTCAATTTAATCCTCCAAAAATGACAGAACAAATAATGCAACAAATATTGTGGTTAAACTCAAATATACTAATTGACAAAAACCCTTTTTTGGGGGGACAAAATGTTTAAAAAAGGTATAATCTTCGTAAATGATATCATCGGTAGGACTGGTGGAGTTATGTCGCACATGCAGCTAACAAAAACATATGGAAATGTCTGCTCTACCCAAAATTACAACCAAATAATTGCAGCATTACCGCAAAAATGGAAGAGGAAAGTGGAAGGGGGAAAAAGTAAGGAACTTCTCTGTCGGCCTTGCATAATTGGTTAAAGAAAATTGTGATAAATAAAAAAGTATACCAGTTTCATTTAAGGACCAAAGGATTGACAGCCGTCCCATATAGATTGCAAAATAGTTGGGAAGAGATTTTTGACGTACCGATCCCATGGCATAGTGTTTATGAACTGATACGCAAAACGACGCCAGATTCAAAACTTAGAATTTTTCAATTTAAATTATTATATCAAATTCTTGCTACCAATACAATGTTATTTATATGAGGGATACAATCTTCCCAGCTCTGCAGATTTTGCTGCGAAGAGACAGAATCATTAGATCATTTGTTTTGGTACTGTCCATTTGTAGCTTGTTTTTGGACACAGGTCCAGGAATGGCTGAAGGATTGCAATATTTACCTGGAGCTAACCCTGCAGATAGCATTACTGGGTGATCTGAAAAGTCATAGTCAATCGATCAATAATATAATAATACTTGAAGCAAAAATGTTTATTTTCAATTTACAATCTGTAGAAACAATGAGAATAGAACGGTTCAGAAATTTTGTAAAACATCACATTACAGTTGAAAAATATATGGCAAATAGAAATCCAATATGGATGGTGTTAAGAGATAGATGGGTGGTGTTGAATGGAGTTGAAGGATGGGACTAATAATAACTAACAACAACTAATAACAACAAGATAACTAATAATGTAAGCATACTGTTTCCATAATAAGTATATAGGTTATAGGTTGAGAGCTTTTGTGAAAGAGCACAGTTAGAAAGATATGGCATATAAGTACGTTCATCTCTAGGAGACAGAACGTGTCTCCTTCCTGAGCAGTATGACGGCTGCATGGTACCATGGTGTTTATACTTGCATACTATTGTTTGTACAGATGAACGTGGTACCTTCAGGCGTTTGGAAATTGCTCCCAAGGATGAACCAGACTTGTGGAGGTCTACACATTTTTTTCTGAGGTCTTGGCTGATTTCTTTTGATTTTCCCATGATGTCAAGCAAAGAGGCACTGAGTTTGAAGGTAGGCCTTGAAATACATCCACAGGTACACCTCCAATTGACTCAAATTATGTAAATTAGCATACCAAGCTGTTTAAAGGCACAGTCAACTTAGTGTATGTAAACTTCTGACCCACTGGAATTGTAATACAATGAATTATAAGTGAAATAATCTGTCTGTAAACAATTGTTGGAAAGATTACTAGTGTCATGCACAAAGTAGATGTCCTAACCAACTTGCCAAAAGTATAGTTTGTTAACAAGACATTTGTGGAGTGGTTAAAACACGAGTTTTAATGACTCCAACCTAAGTGTATGTAAACTTCCGACTTCAACTGTATGTATATATATATATATATATATATATATGCGAGAGAAAAAAAACATATGGGGGATTGGAAGTGATGCAGACAATTACATTGATGGAATTTACAATATATCTGCAATATTAAAGCTGATCAGCTAAATTCCCCCTAAATTAAAAAATATATAACATTACAAAAAAAAAAAAAAAACGTGTCTGTGTTGTTTTATGGGTGCATCTCGCAGTCTTTTATCACCAAGAAAAACACAGTGTGTATTTTCAGTACCTCAATGGCTCTCCTCGCAGTGTGGACTGATCCCCTCATTCAGAGCATTTCAAGACGTGAAATGAGTGTGACACAAATGTATTCGCTTTTCAAATGGCCGTTTGAGGGGATCCAACAGCACTCCAGCCACTTGGCGCTCCGCTCCTCACATCCCAGGGCTAGTGATTGGCATGTCTTCATATGTGGATTGTGTTTCCCCTCCAACTCGCTCCTTACAACCGTCTCTTGTCAAACACTGGAAGTAAATATAAATATACAGAGAGAGAGAGAGAGAGAAGGAGAGCGGGAGGGAGGGAGGGAGAGAGATAGAGAGAGGGAGAAAGATAGCGAAAGAGGGTGAGAGGGAGGGAGAGAGCTATAAGGTATTTTCAAGAGGAAGACACTTTGATGGCTAGAGGAAGAAGAACACACATTCACTCATCCATCTAGGCCTCAGTTTCACCAAAGCAAGACAGACAGCCATGCTTTTTACTTGTCTGGTTTCACGTGGAAGATGAGGGCCCATAGGGGTCTTGTCAAAAGTAGTGCACTACATAGGGAATAGAGTGCCGTTTGGGACACGGCCTTGGAGTCTGCTGATCTGGGCTGACCCTTCTTCTGTGGTGTTTCATGGCGGAGAAACAGAACAGTGAGAAAGTTAAAGACAGAAAGATGGGGGAGGAGGAGGGAGAGATGAAGGGATCGTTTTTTTCTTTCTTACCTTTGTGCCTGAAGTATATCAGAAAGAGCAAGGTCTGGAAATTAATTACTGAACTGGAGCTTTGAAACAGGCATGCTATGAGCAGGGTGTGTGTGTGTGTGTGTGTGTGTGTGTGTGTGTGTGTGTGTGTGTGTGTGTGTGTGTGTGTGTGTGTGTGTGTGTGTGTGTGTGTGTGTGTGTGTGTGTGTGTGTGTGTGTGTGTGTGTGTGTGTGTGTGTGTGTGTGTGTGTGTGAAAGGCTGTGAGTGAAAGGCTGTATTGTATTCAGAGTGGAATTGTTAAGCAGTTGCCCCAGGCCATGAGAAAGACAGCTACAGCCAGGTATGGGCAGCCATTACTGCAGGGCTACAGACTCTCCAGAGGACATATAACACACACGGATATAGGTGGTGTGAGAGAGAGAGAGAGAGAGAGAGAGAGAGAGAGAGAGAGAGAGAGAGAGAGAGAGAGAGAAAGGCCCAATGGCCCATCTTTCTCTGTGTGATTTATACATTCTTCAGATCTGCAGTATTTGTACACAAATTCAAATCATATTAAGAATCAAACTTTGGCGCTTAATCAAACCAGAGGGTGGCCGTGGGATTGGATTCTCTGAGCCAGAAACTGGAGACTAAGGAGAAGAGAGTCTGACCATTGTACTACAACTACAACACAATCAATACCTGACCACAACTCACAACTCACATACACAAACCCAATCAGCTGCCAGAGGCAACAAAAACAGGATGGAAACTCGGCAAATGGCACCCTATTCCCTACATGGTGCACTACTTTGACCAGAACCATATGGGCCCTTGTCAAAAGTAGTGCACTATATACAGTGGGGAAAAAAGTATTTAGTCAGCCACCAATTGTGCAAGTTCTCCCACTTAAAAAGATGAGAGAGGCCTGTAATTTTCATCATAGGTACACGTCAACTATGACAGACAAATTGAGCATTTTTTTTCCAGAAAATCACATTGTAGGATTTTTTAATGAATTTATTAGCAAATTATGGTGGAAAATAAGTATTTGGTCACCTACAAACAAGCAAGATTTCTGGCTCTCACAGACCTGTAACTTCTTCTTTAAGAGGCTCCTCTGTCCTCCACTCGTTACTTGTATTAATGGCACCTGTTTGAACTTGTTATCAGTATAAAAGACACCTGTCCACAACCTCAAACAGTCACACTCCAAACTCCACTATGGCCAAGACCAAAGAGCTGTCAAAGGACACCAGAAACAAAATTGTAGACCTGCACCAGGCTGGGAAGACTGAATCTGCAATAGGTAAGCAGCTTGGTTTAAAGAAATCAACTGTGGGAGCAATTATTAGGAAATGGAAGACATACAAGACCACTGATAATCTCCCTCGATCTGGGGCTCCACGCAAGATCTCACCCCGTGGGGTCAAAATGATCACAAGAACGGTGAGCAAAAATCCCAGAACAACACGGGGGGACCTAGTGAATGACCTGCAGAGAGCTGGGACCAAAGTAACAAAGCCTACCATCAGTAACACACTACGCCGCCAGGGGACTCAAATCCTGCAGTGCCAGACGTGTCCCCCTGCTTAAGCCAGTACATGTCCAGGCCCGTCTGAAGTTTGCTAGAGTGCATTTGGATGATCCAGAAGAGGATTGGGAGAATGTCATATGGTCAGATGAAACCAAAATAGAACTTTTTGGTCAAACTCAACTCGTCGTGTTTGGAGGACAAAGAATGCTGAGTTGCATCCAAAGAACACCATACCTACTGTGAAGCATGGGGGGTGGAAACATCATGCTTTGGGGCTGTTTTTCTGCAAAGGGACCAGGACGACTGATCCGTGTAAAGGAAAGAATGAATGGGGCCATGTATCATGAGATTTTGAGTGAAAACCTCCTTCCATCAGCAAGGGCATTGAAGATTAAACGTGGCTGGGTCTTTCAGCATGACAATGATCCCAAACACACCGCCCGGGCAACGAACAGAGTGGCTTCGTAAGAAGCATTTCAAGGTCCTGGAGTGGCCTAGCCAGTCTCCAGATCTCAACCCCATAGAAAATCTTTGGAGGGAGTTGAAAGTCCGTGTTGCCCAGCGACAGCCCCAAAACATCACTGCTCTAGAGGAGATCTGCATGGAGGAATGGGCCAAAATACCAGCAACAGTGTGTGAAAACCTTGTGAAGACTTACAGAAAACGTTTGACCTGTGTCATTGCCAACAAAGGGTATATAACAAAGTATTGAGAAACTTTTGTTATTGACCAAATACTTATTTTCCACCATAATTTGCAAATAAATTCATAAAAAATCCTACAATGTGATTTTCTGGATTTTTTTCCCTCATTTCGTCTGTCATAGTTGACGTGTACCTATGATGAAAATTACAGGCCTCTCTCATCTTTTTAAGTGGGAGAACTTGCACAATTGGTGGCTGACTAAATACTTTTTTCCCCCACTGTATATAGAGAATAGGGTGTCATTTGGGATTAAGCCGGAGACACATTTCTATGCGGAAGTAAGGAGGTGGCTATTTCATTGAGTTGTCAACAAATGTGAATTCAAGATAAAATAAACCAACTCTTGAAATCTTGTTCATGATTTGTGGTTAAAATCAGATTCAAAATGTGATTAGTGTTCGTTAACCACGAATTCAACGCCAAAGCATCCATTGACGTTCAACATCAGTATGTTGAAAAAATTACATGTTGATAGAACGTTCAACATTCAACGAACCCTTTTGCCCGCCGGGTAGTGATTGAGCAGGCAAAGGGAAATGAAAGGCAGCATTGGGGCTAGCATTCTGCCAGGAGGAGCTCCTGGAGATCCTTGGGGCCATGCAGATATACCTGCTCCCCAGATACCCATCACAGAGATGGGCTCCACAGCTGGAGACCCAGGCTGCTTCTTCACGTAGGCCCGGCCTACCAGAGAAAAACAAATAGAACGTTTTCAAGAATATGACTTTGTGCTGTTGTTCTTGTGTACATGTATGCTCAACTGCATTTAGCTATATAATGATTGCATTATTACTGCAAGGTATTGTATAACATTTCTAAAATGATTTTTATTATGGACTAAGATTATACAGTATATCTTCTATATATACAGTGCCATCCGAAAATATACCTTTTTTACATTTTGTTGTGTTACAAGGTGGTATTAAAATGGATTGAATACTCTTTTTTTGTTACGATCTACACAAAATACTCTGTAATGTCAAAGTGGAGGAAAAAGTATATCATTTGTAAAACATTTATGAAAAATAAAACACTAATATATCTTGATTAGATAAGTGTTCAACCCCATGAGTCAATACGTGTTAAAATCACCATTGGCAGCGATTACAGCTGTGAGTCTTTCTGTGTAAGTCTCTAAGACCTTTGCGCACCTGGATTGCACAATATTTGCACATTAATATTTTAAAAATTCTTCAAGCTCTGTCATGTTGGTTGTTGATCATTGCTAAACAGCCATTTTCAAGTCTTGCCATAGATTTTCAAGCCGATTTAAGTCAAAACTGTAACTAGGCCACTCAGGAACATTCAGTGTCGTCTTGGTAAGCAACTCCAGTGTATATTTGGCCTTGTGTTTTAGGTTATTGTCCTGCTGAAGGCACTGTACATACTGTATATACGCCTGTGTATACAGTATATAGTAGATTATAAATGTATGAATACAGCATATCTCACAATGAAATCATACAGGTATAGGCTCAATAACATGTTACAACTATAGCTGTATTTCTGCTTGATCATGATGGTTAGGCCTACGGCCTGTGTTTATAATAAATGTTGTCCTCGTAAAGAAACACAGAAGTATGTTGAATGTTATGTTAAATGTATGTGTATGTGATATTTTGCATTAGATACCCACATCCATACACACACATGCAAAAGTATTTTGGGGGTGGTGCTCTAGCGTGATGCCCATCTATCTTTTTGACATCTCCTAACCTAACCCAATCCCACTGGGGGTAACTGAATTTAATCCTGAACATTAGATAAGCACATACCCCATCCCCTCCACCTGTGTGTGTGCACTCTAGTGTGTGTGTGTGTTTGTGTACACACATGTGTGTTCGCGCATGTGTGTATGTGTGTGTGGTGTGTGTGTGCAGCACCACAGAGCCAGGCTGAAATTGTGTCTGGAGTATAGTGTTGGTATGCAGGTCACATCCTAGAAGGGGGAATGAAGGGGGAATATGAAGAGGAAAAAATGGTAAGAGACCAAGAGGAAGGAGGAGGCTGCAGCACCCTTTCATCCAGAGGTAGAGGTACCCTGTCCAGTGGGGACTGCAGTGCCCCATCCCAACCCCACCTCCATCCCGCTCGGCCCACGCCCCCTGTGACTATCCCCCCAGACAACACACGCACACACACTGACACACACACAGACACACACTGCAAGACACAGCTCTAGAGCTGTCACCTCCACAGGTTACTTTGTGACATGTGACAGCATCCTCTTTGTGTGTGTGTGTGTGTGTGTGTGTGTATATAAGAGCTCTCTTTGGCACACTTACTCCCTGTCTGAGCGACAGCAGTGAGGGCTATCCCTCTTTTATCCCACTATCACTCCCATTCTCTCTCTCTCTCTCTCTCTCTCTCTCTCTCTCTCTCTCTCTCTCTCTCTCTCTCTCTCTCTCTCTCTCTCTCTCTCTCTCTCTCTCTCTCTCTCTCTCTCTCACTCTCTCTATCTCTCCCTTTTGCTCTCTCTCTCTCCCTCTCTCTGTCTCTCTCTCTCTCTCTCTCTCTCTCTCTCTCTCTCTCTCTCTCTCTCTCTCTCTCTCTCTCACCTCTCTCTCTCTCTCTCTCTCTCTCCCTCTCTCTCTCTCTCTCTCTGTCTCTCTCTCTCTCTCTCTCTCTCTCTCTCTCTCTCTCTCTCTCTCTCTCTCTCTCGCTCTCTCTATCTCTCCCTTTTGCTCTCTCTCTCTCTCTCTCTCTCTCTCTCTCTGTCTCTCTCTCTCTCTCTCTCTCTCTCTCTCTCTCTCTCTCTCTCTCTCTCTCTCTCTCTCTCTCTCTCTCTCTCTCTCTCTCTCTCTCTCTCTCTCTCTCTCTCTCTCTCTCTCTCTCTCTCTCTCTCTCTCTCTCTCTCTCTCGCTCTCTCTATCTCTCCCTTTTGCTCTCTCTCCCTCTCTCCATGTAAGAGGAAAGAGGTGCCAGCCTCCAGTGAGGGAGAGGGGAGGTGGAGCAGGGTGGAGAGGGGCTCCAGTAGTGGTTAACACAGATCCACCAAAGTGAGCCCAGGCGCCCATAGTCTTTTCCTACACCCATATCTCTGTGTGTGTATGTGTGTGTGTGTGTGTGTGGGGGGGTTGTGTGTGGTTGTGTGTATGCACTCGTACTTATAATGTATGTTCATGACGCACGTTGACGACGCCTGACCCGATTACAGGGTGTTTCTCAATATTCATACTACCTTGCTCCACACTCCCATTCTCCGAGTGCGTTCTTCGAGGGCATTCTCTTGAATACGTCATTTTTAGTACGAGAGCGTAGAGAACGCATACATTTTACATTTGAGAAGCACTGTGCACTCCCATGCTACTGCATTGCATTACAGATCTGAACATCTGATTTAGTTTAATATTGCATTATTGTCAGTAAAGCAATTGAGTGTGTTAATCCGTTTGTGTTTTGTATTATTTAGCTACATAGAAATTTGGTTAACAAAAGTAGCTAGCTCGCTAACTAAGCTAGCTAACTTTAACAAGGCAAGACTCGTATTTACATGATATGCATTAGCTTGCAACATATTTAAAATAACGTTAACATCAGCATAGATAATGACCCTACTTGTCTACTAGCAAAAGGTAATCTACTAACGTTAGTGCAGTAGCTATAGGTTATCCCTCGTCATGATCCATGGTTATTTAGCAAGCTGTCCAAGTTAGCTGGCTAGCTAAGCTATCACTCATCATGATCAATGGCTACATGGGCTACTACACAGCCTGTAAGAACTCTGTCAACCCTGCGAAAACATTCCAATATAACCTAGTGGGTCATTCTACAGATTCGGTGCCTTTTGTGATTGAGGAGGATGAAACAATGAACATTAAAATCTTAAGCTTTTTTTTATTTGATGTGACAATGTAATGTGTGTACTTGATAGAAAATACATTTTCCCATCTCAATGTAGAGTATTAAGTTATTATTCTGTATTATTTTCTCAAACAAGTCCCAATTTAATTCAACCCCCGTCACAGTCATTTTGTTATTCAACTATTCATTTTTCCAATAAGCTTGAGATCAGCTTCTGGCATAATCTCACAGTTTAGATGTCCCTTGTAAATAATGGCATATTGTAATTAAAGAGAAAATCAAGAAAAACTGACCAGCACCATCCTTTCCAGTTTACGATGAAGAAATTTCTAATCTAACTCCACATTTTCGCAAGAAATGTGCAAGAATGCTGCGTAATTCCTGACAAAATTGAAATAGCCTTATTTACCCTGATTTAATACACACAATAAAAACACTATTGATGTTATATTTTGTGTATTTAATACAAAAATGTAAAAAAATAATCTCGTAACAGGGATGAATGCACCGCAACAGGGTTGAAAATCATGTAACAGGGTTGAGTGAAAAGCATCACGTGTCATATGTTTTATCTTTTGAGATCACTAACATGTTGCCATTTTTAAACATTTTAAACATTTTTAAACCTACTGTCAACATAGCTTTTAAAATCTAAAGAATCTAGATGAAAGCTAGACAGAGTAAAACACATTAATGAACTAATAACAGTAACAACATTTCATTGATTTCATAAAAATATCCATCTGATAATGGCAGGAGTCTGTTTGAACATTGAGCAAACATCTTAACATTGATAACCTATATAGGTCACATGTTGCCATTTTTTAACATTTTAAACTACTGTCAACATAGCTTTTAAAGTTTAAACAATCAAGATGAAATCTAGACAGATTAAAACACATTAATAAACTAACAACAGTTACAACATTTCATTGATTTCATAGAAATATCCAGAGTAATGGCAGGAATGTCTGTGTTGTTTGAATGTTTGAACATTAAGCAAACATCTTAACATTAATAACCTATAGGTAAGCCTACAGTTTGTTCACCATTTTTACTGAGAGAGCCTAGCCCACACTTCCTTCTGTATTTCCATGTGCCTAGAAGTCACCGGTTTAGGGGGATCAATGTGTTCCAAGATGTCCTCAAATGGATACCACAGGATATCATCAAGAAGTGGCCAGAAGTACCTATTTGGTCCAGCACAGCACATGCATTTGACCTGCACATGGGATCCCTCACGCACCAGTTGCCAAGGCAGTATACTGTATGTCTTTTTAGACTAGTCTTCATTTACATTCTCTAGTCTTTTTATGCATTACCAAATTATGCTTTAAAGCAACAAAACTTTATTTTCTGTTGATTGTGTGTCCATGACCACCACCACCTCGTGTCTTAAAGATCTTACATTTCCAGGAGAATTACCTGACCACCGGCGCACGGATGTCCCTCACCTTCCTCTCTATGTGTGTTTCCTTTCTGCTGCTGTTTTTTCCATTGTTGAATCTGAAATTGTAGGTCAAGGTCAAGTCAATGACCTGCTTACTCTTCAAGACTAAATATTGTATCCTTTTAATCACTATGTAGTAAAATGAACATGAACTTGCAGATAATACTCCTAAATATGTCAATGTATATAGGAGAGAGAACAAATTAATTGTCACTTTTTTAAAGTTATTATTTTCAAAAATTCCTCGTACTTTTAGTTGATACTGTAAAACCGTAAACAACAAACATTCAACAAGAAAATATGATTGGTATTAAGCAACATACATTAAATATTGCTAAGATTTAACAGCTATTCAACCCTGTAACAGCCATTCAATCCCGTAACATTGAAAAATGTGATGGGGTTGAATGTGACAGGGTTGAAGATTTTGTGCTAATCTGTTGCTAATTCGGGATGCTAGCAGCTAGCAGTGTGCCACATGGCCTTATTCAACAAAAGACATTGTTATACTTCATAGCTATAAAAACAATTCTTGGTAAAATCTTAACTATGAATTCCCCCCCCCAACAGAGTTGAATACCTGAGATTGACAAAGCCCATATGTGCTTAAAAAACATGAAATATTTATAAAAAGTGAGAGAGCAGCTTACCACTTGTCACACCAGGCTTCTCTGAAGACTTGTATGATGTCACTTCCTCATAAATGATGTCCACAGGATCAAACCATTATTTAATTGTGAGTGGGGGTATTGTTGCGTTACGGGGTTGAAAGAAATACAAGGACAGGGGTAAAAGCCTGAATTTCTCAGAAAATAAAATGTCTTATGCTGAGAAAATGGATTATGCATAATAAGGGGGCATATACAATTAATTTAACAAAAAAAAAGCATTATTATTGAACACTGTGTACTCAAAATGAGTCACGCCATTTGCATGATGGTCAATAGGGACAGGCGAAATTCTTAATACTCCTAAGAAAAGCAAACATATAAGTATTGAAATTCATCTCTGTTTAAAATCATATTCTCTACTCCATATTAAAAACATGTAAAACTTTGAAATGTTGTAATTTAAGTGTAGTTTGATAAATGTTCTGACAAGTTATAACACTAGTACATCTTGGGACACTGACAATACTGAAATGTCACCGAATCTGTAGAATGACCCTAGTACTAGCTAAGCTACAAATAAACATCCGGACGATATATACGGACCAGACAGCTAGGAGGATATCCATCCGGAGGAGGGCAGTTAGATGGCAGGAGCAGGAGGAAGCACTGAGAGCTGCTGTCGTGGCACTGTCTGTCAGTGTAGGTATCTCTTCGGGGTCTTCACAAGGACTACAGGTGATCCGTTTTTGAAGTGAGAGAGAGGGAGTTGGGAGACAAGAGATGTGAGTGCCTCACAGTCACCTCAGCACAACTATGCCCTGTAACGTTACTGACTATTCACTCAATCTGCTGCCAGCCAGGCTAATGGCAATACATATGACACAAGATAACTACATTAACAAACGTTTAACTTCATAATTATCAGCTAGCTATATGTGAATCGTAATAATTTAGCTAGCCAGCTAGTTTAAGAGGCAAAAAACGACCTAAAATGAATGTAATGCCAGGTAGATGACTAGCTGTCAATTCTTCGTGGCAAGTTAGGCAACAATTCTTCGTGGCTAGCTAGCTAGCCAGTTAGTCCTATTGACTTACTAAGGGATTGCGATCTATGCACACTACAGTGGGTATTGTAGGCAGGTAAACATGCCAAAACTAACACAGAATGTATTTATTAACGTATCAAGATAAAATATTGTAGTCAGGCATCATACTTCTGTGCATACTTTCTGTTGAAGCTTGCATTGATGCATGCTTCGAAACGTGTACAAGAGGAGTACACATCGAAAAAGTGCCCTCCGTACCCCATTTCGCATACTTTGATTTGGACTGATGCGTGCTCCAATTTGCGTGCTCGGAGAACGGTAGTATGCATATTCAGAAACACCCACGGCCACAGATACACTCACACACGCACACACACGCACAAATACACACACACACGCACGCACACACACACACACGTGCACACACACGCGCACACACGCACACACACGCACACACGCACACACACACACACACACACACACACACACACAAACACACACACACAAACCCACACACTATACAATCCAACTCAACAACTAAAGAGTGTTTACTGTCCACACTGTAGCCAACTCACTTCACTAGTGGAGGCTGATACTAAGAGTGTCTTTAATAGAGTTTTAGGGGCTTCAGACAAAGGCAGCTCTCTGTGCTCTGGCCCCTCACACTGGGTTGCCTGTGTTGGGTGACATAGAGCGGGACCAGGGGTGGAGGGGTGCAGGGCCGCAGGGAACGTGAACGTGAACGGATACACCCCCTCCTGATTTATGGTTTTAATGGGACAGGGAACTGGGTCACCTGCTGCCTGCATGGGGCTGCTTCAGGGCTCCTGGTCTGGAGCAGTTTCCTTATTTAAAGGGAAAAGTACACTGTTACAGTGCAACTGAGGGGCATGGATTTGATCCAGGAGCACAGTGAATATGTAGTGAGAGGGTATTCCTCAGTTAGTCTTGGAGAAAAAACAGAAGTTGACAGCAAAGCAATTGATTTAGATGTTTTATGTTTTAAGTGTGTCCTTTAAACAGGGACTGGAAGGGGGAAGATACGTAGGATCTGTGTAGTGTAGTGTAGTGTAGTGTAGTGTAGTGTAGTGTAGTGTAGTGTTATGTTGTGTTGTGTTGTGTTGTATAGCGTAGTGTACTGTTGTGTAGCGTAGTGTTGAGTTGTGTAGTGTTGAGTTGTGTAGTGTTGAGTTGCGTGGTGTCGTATGAATGGCCTAGTAATCATTCATCCCTGAGGAGAGAGAGTCACACGCCAACAGGGCGACAGAGAGAAGCATGTAGAGTCTGGATGAAATGGGTGGTGAGTCAGGGGAGAGAAGCATGTAGAGTCTGGATGAGATGGGTGGTGAGTCAGGAGAGAGAAGCCTGATGAGTTAGCTATTTGTCCTGCCAGGGCTATCTCTGCAGCCTGCTTTGTAATTACGAGAGCCCGTCTCCAGCAACAGTAGACAGACACACACACACGGACATGCACACACACACACACACACACACACACACAGCCGACTCAGGCAGGAGGCCACTGTGGGGGCTGGGAGAGAGAAACTACACATTTGTATACACAATAAAATATGTGTTATTATACACAACAATACATGAAAAGCAAAACATTACACAGTCTTCATTAAAAAGGTCCCCTAACAACCGTCTGAAATACCCTAGAGGCACCAATTCCTCCAATTTTAAAGTGTATTGTAGATCATTCTGTCACGGTTTACTAAGCCAGAACCCAGAAGCAGACCAGGACAAGGTACGTTGAGACAAAGATGAGTGTTTATTTAATAGATTCCCGAGTGAGGCTGAATAATCCAGGGAACAGAGCGGGTGGCGTGGATGGGTTGTTGAGGGTGCAGTGGTTGGTCCGGTAATGGCTCGGCAGCCGCCGACCATCAGGCAGAGGTTGGTAGAAGGTTCCGGGTGAGAGACTGTAGATAGAAACAAACGGAGGTAAGTACGGCAAGCCAACAAGGTGCAAAACAACAAAACTAACACTAGTAGCTCAGAGGCTGATACGCTGACAAACATACTGTTCATGGCTAACGATCCGGCAGGAACTGGATGTTAGGCCAGAGCCTAAGAAGGGTGATGATCAGGACCAGGTGTGCAGATTGCTGATGGGATGCAGGTGCGGAAATCAAGAGCGCTCCCCGGAGCGTTCCCGAACCCTCGGGAAACTGGAGATCACGAACAGAAACACTAGTCACCAGACAGGACCCGACTCAGACTGCCGGGATCGTTACAGTACCCCCCCCCCTCCGGCGATACGCCACCGGGCGGACTCCCGGAGCGCCAGGATGGAGGCGGTAGAAGTCACTGATGAGGTCCGCATCTAGGACCTGTCGCCGCGGAATCCAACTCCTCTCCTCAGGGCCATACCCCTCCCAGTCCACGAGATACTGAAACCCCGGCCCCGCCCGTCTGGAATCCATGATGCGACGCACCGTGTAGGCAGGACCACCTCCGATCATCCGAGGAGGAGGAGGAGGAGGCGGAGGAGGCAACAGAGGACTGAGGAAGACAGGCTTGAGGCAGGAGACATGAAAGGTGGGATGGACTCTGAGCGTCCTCGGTAGTTTGAGTCGAACTGCCACTGGATTGATCACCTTCTCCACCACAAACGGACCAATGAACTTCGGTAACAACTTCCTAGACTCAGTCCGTAACGGAAGATCCCGTGTGGCCAACCAAACCCTATCTCCGATGGTATAGGTGGGAGCGGGGATCCGGCGACGATTCGCCTGGAGCTGATACCGGTCCGAACCTCTAAGGAGTACCTTTCTGGCCCGATGCCAGGTCCGGTGGCAACGACGAATATGGGCCTGAACAGAAGGCACTGAGAGCTCCTTCTCCTGAGAAGGGAACAGGGGAGGTTGGTAGCCATACAGGCACTGGAAGGGAGACATCCCAGTGGCAGATGTAGGGAGAGTATTGTGGGCATACTCAACCCAAGGCAACTGAGAGACCCAGGAGGTGGGGTTGGAAGAGACCAGACAGCGTAGCGTGGATTCCATCTTCTGGTTGGCTCTCTCCGCCTGACCATTGGATTGGGGGTGAAAACCAGATGTGAGACTGACTGTAGCTCCAATGGCCAAACAGAAGGACTTCCAGACAGCAGAGGTAAACTGAGGGCCACGGTCGGAAACGATATCACTGGGCAAACCGTGGACCCTGAAAACCTCCCTAACCAGGATCTCGGACGTCTCCGAGGCAGAGGGAAGCTTGGCAATTGGCACAAAGTGGGCGAACTTGCTGAATCTGTCCACGATAGTCAGAACGACCGTGTTCCCCTCAGAAGCGGGCAACCCAGTGACGAAGTCCAGGGCCAGATGCGACCATGGACGCCGGGGAATAGGAAGGGGGTGAAGTAGTCCAGAGCTGGGCCGATTGGTACTCTTATTCTGCGCACACACTGGACAGGCAGCAACAAAACCCCGAGTATCCTCGGCCATGGCAGGCCACCAAAAACGTCTGCGAAGAAACGCCATTGTCCGAGCCACGCCAGGGTGACAAGCCATCCTGCTGGCGTGGGACCATTTGAGGACAGCAGGACGAACCGACTCAGGCACAAACAACCGACCGGGTGGACCGTTACCGGGACCGGGCTGAGTCCGAAGGGCCGCCAGCACCTCCTCCTCAATCTTCCACATAACTGCTCCCACGACGCAGTTCTGGGGAGAATTGTCTCGGTCTTGGACCCACTCTCCTCCGTCTTGGAGAACATCCGGGACAAGGCGTCCGCCTTGCCGTTCTTAGATCCAGGTCGAAACGTCAGGGAAAACTTGAATCGTCCGAAAAACAACGCCACCTGGCCTGGCGGGAGTTGAGACGTTTAGCCGATTGCACGTAAGCAAGATTCTTGTGGTCAGTCCAGACAATAAACGGTTGCTCCGCCCCCTCCAACCAGTGGCGCCACTCCTCCAAGGCCAGTTTCACCGCGAGAAGCTCCCGGTTACCCACATCGTAATTCCTCTCCGCAGGCGAAAGGCGACGAGTAGTAGGCGCAGGGATGGAGTTTACTGTCCGTGGAGCATCGCTGCGACAGGATGGCGCCAACTCCCACATCAGACGCGTCCACTTCAACGACGAACTGACGGGCCGTGTCCGGTTGAGAGAGAATCGGTGCGTTGGTGAATCGCCTCTTCAAATCCAGAAACGCTCGATCCGCCTCCGGATTCCACTTGAAGGTCCTGATACTGGAAGTCAAGGCAGTTAACGGAGCGGCCACACGGCTGTAATCCCGGATGAATCTGCGGTAGAAATTCGCAAACCCCAAAAATCTCTGGAGCTGCAATCTCGTACCGGGCTGGGCCCATTCCAGAACCGCTCTAACCTTCTCCTGGTCCATCCTAATCTCTCCCCTGGAGATGATGTACCCGAGAAAGGATGTCGTGTGGGCGTGAAACTCGCACTTCTCGGCCTTCACGAACAGGCGATTCTCCAACAATCGCTGCAGAACCTGCCGGACATGCTGGACGTGGTCGGAAGGTTCCTTCGAGAAGATCAGAATGTCATCCAGGTAAACAAACACAAAGAGACCGATCATATCTCTCAGGACGTCGTTCACCATACTCTGGAATACCGCTGGAGCATTGGTCAGTCCAAACGGCATCACCTGATACTCGAAGTGACCCATCGGTGTATTGAAACCCGTCAACCACTCGTCCCCCTCTCTGATCCGGACCATGTGATACGCATTGCGTAAGTCTAGCTTGGTGAATACCGTAGCACCCTGTAAGGAGTCGAAGGCAGAACTCATCAATGGCAGGGGATACTTGTTCTTGACCGTGATGGCATTCAACCCCCGATAATCAATACACGGTCGAAGAGAGCCATCCTTCTTACCCACAAAGAAGAATCCTGCCCCCAGGGGTGATGACGAGGGACGAACGAGACCAGCCGCTAGGGACTCCTTGATGTAGGTCTCCAACGCCTCACGTTCAGGTCGGGAGATACTGTATAACCTTCCCTTGGGGTAGACAGCTCCCGGGAACAGATTGATGGCACAATCATATGGTCGGTGGGGAGGGAGTGACAGAGCCTTCTGCTTACTGAAAACTTCCCCCAAATCGTGATATGTCTCGGGAACCAGGGACAAATCTGGGGGTTTAGCCTCAATCACCTGACTGGGAACCGAATGGGGGCAGGCAGTCTTGAGACAGTTAGCATGACAATCAAGGCTCCAACTCGTTACCTTGCCCGTCACCCAATCGAACGTGGGATTGTGTTCCTTCAGCCAGGGGTATCCAAGGACCAGAGGAACATGGGAAGACGGCAGAATGAAGAATGAAATCATCTCAGAATGATTCCCCGACAACCGCATCTTAACTGGTTCAGTCCTCATCGTGATACGTGCCAGACTACTGCCGTTCAGAGTGGTCGCTTCAATGGCTTCCGGCAATTGCTCCTTGGAAAGCCCCAGCTGTTCCACCAACTCGGCATCAAGAAAGCTTCCATCGGCACCTGAATCGATAAAGCGTTAATCGCTAAGCTTTGATTCCTGTTCGCAAGGGTAGCCGGGAAACGGGGTCTGACAGAGGTACTGAGAGGTTGAAACTGGCTCGCTAAAAGTCCTCCCAACTTTAGCGAGCCGGGCAGTTTGACGACCGCCGGGAACAAGTGGAGATGTAATGTCCCGAGCGACCACAGTAGAGGCAGCAGTTGGTCTTACGTCTATGTTGACGCTCCTCCTTGGTTAACCCGTGCCGCCCCACTTGCATGGGTTCAGAATCGGAGAGAGGTCCTCTCCACTAATCCTTTGTGGTGGAGAATGATCGACGTGTTCTGGTCCACCACCCGACCCGACTGGGAACTGAGAAGCTGATCGATTGGACGGACCCCATTGCTTCTCCCTCCTTCGCTCTCGGACTCGATTATCCACCCGAATAGACAAGGCTACCAAGCTGTCCAGGTCACTAGGCTCCGGATAGGAGATCAACTCATCCTTGAGCTGCTCCGACAGACCCTGGTAAAAGGCCGCTTGCAGAGACTCCTCGTTCCACCCACTCTCCACAGCCAACGTCTTGAACTCGATCACGAAGTCGGCCACGCTGCGAGTTCCTTGGTGAAGAGAAAACAGGCGCCTAGCTGCGTCCCTCCCTCGGACGGAATGGTCGAAGAGCTTCCTCATCTCGGCCGTGAACCCCTGGTATGAAGCCATGCAGGGATCCTGTCGTTCCCAAACGGCTGAAGCCCACTCCAGCGCTCGCCCACGCAGCAACTCAATCACAAAGGCTATCCTAGCCTTGTCTGTGGCATAAGAGTAGGGCTGTAGATCGAACACTAATCCACACTGCATAAGGAAGGAACGGCATCTTCCCAGCTCCCCCTCATATTTATCCGGCGTCGGAACCTTGGGCTCACGGAGGGACACAACTTCAGAAGCGGCAGGCGAGATGGGTGAAACCGGTAGTGGATCCTCCACCGGACACTTGCGTTGGTTCTGGACCTCCGTCAGACCGGTAGAAAGGTCCCGAACTGACAACGCGATCTCCTGTAGTACCGTGCTATGATGGCCCAACATCTTCTCCTGCTGGGTAATGGCATGGCGAACAGAGTCCAGGTCCGCTGGGTTCATTACTGGCCGGATCGTTCTGTCACGGTTTACTAAGCCAGAACCCAGAAGCAGACCAGGACAAGGTACGTTGAGACAAAGATGAGTGTTTATTTAATAGATTCCCGAGTGAGGCTGAATAATCCAGGGAACAGAGCGGGTGGCGTGGATGGGTTGTTGAGGGTGCAGTGGTTGGTCCGGTAATGGCTCGGCAGCCGCCGACCATCAGGCAGAGGTTGGTAGAAGGTTCCGGGTGAGAGACTGTAGATAGAAACAAACGGAGGTAAGTACACGGCAAGCCAACAAGGTGCAAAACAACAAAACTAACACTAGTAGCTCAGAGGCTGATACGCTGACAAACATACTGTTCATGGCTAACGATCCGGCAGGAACTGGATGTTAGGCCAGAGCCTAAGAAGGGTGATGATCAGGACCAGGTGTGCAGATTGCTGATGGGATGCAGGTGCGGAAATCAAGAGCGCTCCCCGGAGCGTTCCCGAACCCTCGGGAAACTGGAGATCACGAACAGAAACACTAGTCACCAGACAGGACCCGACTCAGACTGCCGGGATCGTTACACATTCCACACGTAAGGTGCAAGGAAATGAAAGGCTAATTTACGTAACTCTCTAGACGCCAAAGGAGTCTCCAGAGTTAACCAACCCCGTGAACGGGTTTGATAACATGTCATTTTAAATCTTAACAGTGATGTTAGGTAAGTAGGACATTTGTGGAGCAGGGCTTTGTAAACAAAAAGAGCGTAGTGACGTGATCTACGTGACTTCAAAGAGGTCCAGCCAACCTTTTGGTAAAGAATACAGTGATGACTAATAAAACTGTCTCCTGTGATGAAACGAAGGGCGTTATGGAACACAGCATCTAAGGGCGCTGATAGACATGGCAGCTCTTCTTCTAGCTCCTAAGCAACTTTGCAGTATATTTTTTTGGGGTGCTTTTTCTTACATTATTAGCCCAGAACGTTTTTCACGACTCCATTCTGCTCCTCCCTTCCTATAGGCAGAAACTCAAACAGGAAGTACCCGTGCTAAGGTGTATTCAACACAGGTCTGACCAATCGGAATCCATGTTTCAAGATTGTTTTGATCACGCGGACTGGGATATGTTCCGGATTGCCTCTGAGAATAACATTGACGTATACACTGACACGGTGACTGAGTTAATCAGGAAGTGTAGGGGATATTGTTCCAACTGTGACTATTAAAACCTACCCAAACCAAAAACCGTGGATAGATGGTAGCATTCGCGCAAAACTGAAAGCGCGAACTACCGCATTTAACCACGGCAAGGTGACTGGGAATATGGTCAAATGCAAACAGTGCAATCAAACAGGCAAAACGTCAATACAGAGACAAAGTGGAGTCGCCATTCAATAGCTCAGACAAGATACGTACAGTATGTGGCAGGGACTCCAGACAATCATGGGAAAACCAGCCACGTCGTGGACATCGACGTCTTGCTCCCGGACAAACTAAACACCATCTTCGTCCGTTTTGAGGATAGCACAGTGCCACCGACTCGGGCCGCTCCCGAGGACTGTGGGCTCTCGTTCTCCGTGGCCATGCAAGCCTCCAACTCAATCATCAAGTTTGTAGACGACACAACAGTAGTAGACCTGATTACCAACAATGACAAGACAGCCTACAGGGAGGAGGTGAGGGACCTGGCAGGGTGGTGCCAGGAAAATAACCTCTCCTGATTGTGGACTTCAGGAGACAGCAGAGGGAGCACGCCCCCATCCACATTGACTTGGCCGCAGTAGAGAAGGTAAAAAGCTTCAAGTTCCTCGGCGTACACATCACTGACAATCTGAAAGGGTCCACCCACACAGACAGTGTGGTGAAGAAGGCTCAACAGCGCCTCTTCAACCTCAGGAGGCTGAAGAAATGTGGCTTGGCCCCTAAGACCCTCACATACTTTTACAGATGCACCATTGAGAGCATCCTGTCAGGCTCTATCACCGCCTACTACGGCAACTGCACCACCCGCAACCGCATGGCTCTCCAGAGGGTGGTGCGGTCTGCCCAAGACATCACCGGGGGCACACTGCCTGCCCTCCAGGACACCTACAGCACCCGATGTCACAGGAAGGCCAAAAAGATAATAAAGGACATCAACCAGAAGGCGAGGTCAGTACAGGCGCATCAAAGCTGGGACCGAGAGACTGAAAAACAGCTTCTATCTCAAGGCCATCAGACTGTTAAATAGCCAACACTAGCTGTCCTCCACCCAGTACCCTGCCCTGAACTTAGTCACTGTCCCTAACCGGCTACCACCCTGCACCTTAGAGGCTGCTGCCCTATGTACATAGACATAGAATCACTGGTCACTTTAATAATGGAACACTGGTCACTTTAATAATGTTTACATACTGTTTTAATAATTGAATATGAATAGACTGTATTCTAGTCAACGCCGTCCTATTCAACTATTGCTGTATATATACTATTCTATCCTACGTATTCTACAGATATACTAAATGTTCTATCCACATACTGTCCATAATGTCTATACATCCCATCACACATATATACAGTACCAGTCAAAAGTTTGGACACACCTACTCATTCAAGGGTTTTTCTTTATTTATACTATTTTTTACATTGTACAATAATAGTGAAGACATCAAAACTATGAAATAACACGTATGGAATCATGTAGTAAACAAATCAAAATATATTTTAGATTTTAGATTTTTCAAATAGCCATCCTTTGCCTTGATGACAGCTTTGCACTCTCTTGGCATTCTCTCAATCAGCTTCACCTGGAATGCTTTTCCAACAGTCTTGAAGGAGTTCCCACATATGCTGAGCACTTGTTGGCTGCTTTTCCTTCACTCTGCCGTCCAACTCATCCCTGTCACGGATCCCCCCGGTACTGCTGCTCATTCCGTTCAACAGTTCCGGAGGTCTACGTCACCGGTCTTCTAGGTGTCACTGACTTGGATCATTACCACCAACCCTGGACTGTCTTGTCTCATTACGCACACCTGGTTCCCATTTCCCCTGATTAGTATGTGTATATATGTGCCCTCTGTTCCCCATTGTCCTTGTCGATTATTGTCCCATGTCCGTTGGTCTCGTGAGTACCGTGTATTGTGCTCTTGTTATTACGGGTCTCGTCCCGTGTATTATTTAGAGGTTTACACCTCGCTCTTTTGTTTGGGAACCATCCCTGTGTTATATATATACGTGTTTGTTTTGGGCTTCGTCCCTGTCGTTTTTCCTGACGTACACTACCGTTCAAAAGTTTGGGGTCAATTAGAAATGTCCTTGTTTTCGAAAGAAAAGCAATCTTTTTGTCCATTGAAATAACATCAAATTGATCAGAAATACAGTGTAGACATTGTTAATGTTGTAAATGGCTATTGTAGCTGGAAACTGATGATTTTTAATGGAATATCTACATAGGCATACAGAGACCCATTATCAGCAACTATCAGTCCTGTGTTCCAATGGCACGTTGTGTTTGCTAATCCAAGTTTATCATTTTAAAAGGCTAATTGATAATTAGAAAACCCTTTTGCAATTATGTTAGCACAGCTGAAAACTGTTGTGCTGATTAAAGAAGCAATAAAACTGACCTTCTTGAGACTAGTTGAGTATTTGGAGCATCAGCAATTGTGGGTTCGATTACAGGCTCAAAATGGCCAGAAACAAAGAACTGAAACTCGTCAGTCTATTCTTGTTCTGAGAAATTAAGGCTATTCCATGCGAGAAATTGCCAAAAAACTGAAGATCTCGTACAACGCTGTGTACTACTGACTTCACAGAACAGCGCAAACTGGCTCTAACCAGAATAGAAAGAGGAGTCGGAGGCCCCGGTGTACAACTGAGCAAGAGGACAAATACATTAGAGTGTCTAGATTGAGAAACAGACGCTTCACAGGTCCTCAACTGGCAGCTTCATTAAATAGTACCCGCAAAACACCAGTCTCAACGTCAACAGTGAAGAGGCGACTCCGGGATGCTGACCTTCTAGGCAGAGTTAGAAAGAACAAGTCCAGTGTCTGTGTTCTTTTGCCCATCTTAATCTTTTATTTTTATTGGCCAGTCTGAGATATGGCTTTTTCTTTGCAAATCTGCCTAGAAGGTCAGCATCCGGAGTCGCCTCTTCACTGTTGATGTTTTCAGCTGCGCTAACATAATTGCAGAAGGGTTTTTCAATGATCAATTAGCCTTTTAAAATGATAAACTTGAATTAGCAAACACAATGTGCCATTGGAACACAGGATTGATGGTTGCTGATAATGGGCCTTTGTACGCCTATGTAGATATTCCATTAAAAATCAGCCATTTCCAGCTACAATAGCCATTTACAACAGTAACAATGGCTTTTCTTTCGAAAACAAGGACATTTCTAAGTGACCCCAAACTTTTGAACAGTAGTGTACCTTGTGTTGGGTTGAGAAATAAAAAACCCTAATACGTATTCCTACGCCTGTCTTCTAATCATTATACAACGTGACAATCCCAAACAATCTCAATTGGGTTGAGGTCGGGGAATTGTGGAGGCCAGGTCATCTGATGCAGCACTCCATTACTCTCCTTCTTGGTAAAATAGCCCTTACACAGCCTGGAGGTGTGTTGGGTCATTGTCCTGTTGAAAAACAAACAATAGTCCCACTAAGCCCAAACCAGATGGGATAGCGTATTGCTGCAGAACGCTGTGATAGCCATGCTGGTTAAGTGTGCCTTGAGTTCTATATAAATCACAGACAGTGTCACCAGCAAAGCACCCCCACACCATAACACCTCCTCCTCCATGCTTTAAGGTGGGAACTACACATGCAGAGATCATCTGTTCACCCACACCGCGTCTCACAAAGACACGGTGGTTGGAACCAAAAATCTCAAATTTGGACCAAAGGACACATTTCCACCGGTCTAATGTCCATTGCTCGTATTTCTTGGCCCAAGCAGGTCTCTTCTTATTATTGGTGTCCTTTAGTAGTGGTTTCTTTGCAGCAATTCGACCATGAAGGCCTGATTCACACAGTCTCCTCTGAACAGCTGATGTTGAGATGTGTCTGTGATTTGAACTCTGTGAAGCATTTATTTGGGCTGCAATTTCTGAGGCTGGTAACTCTAATGAACTTATCCTCTGCAGCAGAGGTAACTCTGGGTCTTCCGTATTGACTGACCTTCATGTCTTAAAGTAATGATGGACTGTCGTTTCTATTTGCTTATTTTAGCTGTTCTTGCCAGAATATGGACTATACTTTGGTATTTTACCAAATAGGGCTCTCTTCTGTATACCCCTCCCCCCTACCTTGTCACAACACAATTGATTGGCTCAAACGCATTAAGAAGGAAACATTGCTGTTGTTCTGGGATTGATTTGCACTTTTCACACCAAAGTACGTTAATCTCTAGGAGACACAACGCGTCTCCTTCCTGAGCGGTATGACGGCTGCGTGGTCTCATGGTGTTTATACTTGCGTACTATTGTTTGTACAGATGAACTTGGTACCTTCAGGCGTTTGGAAATTGCTCCCAAGGATGAACCAGACTTGTGGAGGTCTACCATTTTTTTCTGAGGTCTTGGCTGATTTCTTTTGATTTTCCCATGATGTCAAGCAAAGAGGCACTGCGTTTGAAGGTAGGCCTTGAAATACATCCACAGGCAGTGGCGGCTCCTGAAAAAATTCTCAGGGGGGGCAATTTTTCTGATGATTTAGGTGACCTACACACATTTAAAAAAAGATATGTCCAGCAACAACATGAAGACAGGGGCAGCATATAAGTCAATACTGATATACACATTACTTGCTTCAAAAAGGCCTCATGGTTGAATTGGAAATATGTGCACCTGAGCATAATTCACAACAAGCAAGCAGGAGCTTTTGATAGAGGCTACTGAAAACATTGATGCAAGTTATTGGTAATAAGAAATTTTTATAGACTTCCATATTCTGCCCTCTTGTATAGATTTGTGAAAATGAACAGTGATAGACATTTTGCCTGAAAACAGAATTTGAAAATAATTTATAGAAAAGGTAAACACAGCTATCTGTATGGCTTTGTAAAAATGAACAACCATATTCTGGCCAATTGTATAGATTTGTAAATATGAACAACCATATTCTGGCCAATTGTATAGATTTGTAAAAATTAACATGAACAGATTTTTTTTATTTTTTTTACTTTAAAAAAAATGAAAAATAACTATTTTAAACAACATCAACTGTGAACTGATTTGGGCGTGTGTGTGTTAAAGAGACAGACAGGGAGGGACAAAGAGAGAGAGAGGCTACATTACTTGTACTGAAACTGTTCTAGCTTGCTGCATGATCAAATTCAGCTGATGCGCATAGCAATGCACGTAATGGGCATTCTTGAAATGCTCACGCACCTTTTGCTGCACACCAGCCTTCTCTCCCCTCATCACACTGGCTCCATCGTAAGCTTGCGCAATGAGTTTGACTTTCTCGTCGTCGGCAAAAAGACCGTTCAGTCTCTCCAAAAGCACACTGGCGATTGAGACTGAGGTTGATTCCGAGATGGGAAGGAACTCAAAAAAGCGCTCCTGCACTTTGTGGTTGCTATCTATGTACCTCAGCACAAGCACCAGCTGTGTCTGTGTAGAAACGTCCGTGGTCTCGTCAGCTTGGATAGCTACGAAGTTCGCCGACTTCACCTCCTCCACAATATGTTCCCTCATGACCGCTAGCATACACTCCAGTAGCTCGTTTTGAATGGTCTTTGATGTGCCCTTGAAAACTTTAGCATTTTTAAGATGGTCATCAAACACCTCATCTAATTGTGCCACAAAGTTGACAAGTCCAAGAAAAATACCAGGGTTGGTGGAGCCCTCAGTTTCATCTTTGCCTCGCAAAGCTAGCCATCTTGACAGTTGTACGTGAATTGATTGACGCTGCTACCCGCTCTTTTCTTAGTTATGTTCATGGCTACTTATGTTACGTATGACGAAAGCGCGTAAGTGCAAGCCCTCCCGGAACCCATAGAGATTGTATTGAAAGCTCTGATATTTGAAAAAAAAAATGTTTTACATGAGAGTCTATGAGAGACTCCTGGGCGATTTTCAACCTGACTGAAATCGCCCCAAAAGGGGCGGGGCCATTTGAAGCACGACTTTAGCCTGATTGGACATTTAGTGGCAGATCAGACGTCTAGATTAGAACACTGATAACTACTGTTGCTGTGATATAATTGATTAGAAAAAAAATCCCTTCCTTTTCCCGTTTGGCAGTGCGTCGCCCATATCGCCCTAATGAACACACCGCCCCTGTCCACAGGTACACCTCCAATTGACTCAAATGATGTCAATTAGCTTATCAGAAGCTTCTAAAGCCATGACATCATTTTCTGGAATTTTCCAAGCTGTTTAAAGGCACAGTCAACTTAGTGTATGTAAACTTCTGACCCACCGGAATTGTGATACAGTGAATTATAAGATAAATAATCTGTCTGTAAACAATTGTTGGAAAAATTAGTTGTGTCATTCACAAAGTAGAACCGACTGGCCAAAACTATAGTTTGTTAACAAGACATTGGTGGAGTGGTTGAAAAATGAGTTTTAATGACTCCAACCTAAGTGTATGTAAACTTCCGACTTCAACTGTACATAGCTCTCCGCCATTGGACTCTGGAGCAGTGGAAACGTTTTCTCTGGAGTGATGAATCGCGCTTCACCATCTGGCAGACCGACGGACGAATCTGGGTTTGGTGGAATTCAGGAAAACGCTCCCTGCCCTAATGTATAGTGTCAACTGTAAGTTTGGTGGAAAAGGAATAATGTTGTGGGGCTGTTTTTCATTGTTCGGGCTAGGCCCCTAAGTTCCAGTGAAGTGAAATCTTAACGCTACAGCATACAATGACATTCTAGACAATTCTGTGCTTCCAATTTTGTGGCAACAGTTTGGGGAAGGCCCTCTCCTGTTTCAGCATGACAATGCCCCCATGCACAAAGCGAGGTCCATACAGAAATGGTTGGTCGAGATCGAATGGAAGAACTTGATTTGCCTGCACAGAGCCCTGACCTCAATCCCATCAAACACGTTTGGGATGAATTGGAACGCCGACTGCGAGCCAGGCCTAATCGCCCAACATCAGTGCCCAACCTCACTAATGCTCTTGTGGCATTAGTCCCCGCAGTAATGTTCCAACATCTAGTGTAAAGCGTTCCCAGAAGAGTGGAGGCTGTTATAGCAGCAAAGGGGGGACCAACTCCATATTAATGCCCATGATTTTGGAATGAGATGTTCAACGAGCAGCTATCCACATACTTTTGGTCATGTAGTGTATATATAGATATATATACAGTATAAATACTCTGGACTCCGGCATTGCTCGTCCTAATATTTATATATTTCTTAATTACATTATTTTACTTTTAGATATGTGTGTATTATTGTGAATTGTTAGATATTACTGCACTGTTGGCTAGGAACACAAGCATTTCGCTACACCCACAATAACATCTGCTAAACATGTGTATGCGACCAATAACATTTTATTTTATTTGATTTTGAAGAGTAGAGGGAGCTGCACTTCGATAAATAGTATCACCATAATCAAGAACAGGTAGAAAGGTTGACTGCACAATCTGCTTCCTGCTGACTAGAGAGAGACAAGATCTGTTCCTGTAAAAAAAGCCCAATTTAAATCTTAGTTTCATAACAAGCTCAGTCAGTTTTTTAAACGATAAATCATTGTCAATCCAAATACCAAGGTATTTGTATGCAGGGACTTGTTCGATTATAGAACCATCCGATGAGTAAAGATGTAATCCATCTGAGACAATCTCATGAGAACTTGAAAACAACATGTATTAAGTTTTGCCCGTATTAAGTACGAGTTTTAAATCAGTAAGGGCTTCCTGCACAACTGCAAAATCGAACTGTAGCTTTGTCACAGCCAGGTCAGCAGTCGGGGCAATTGCGTACATAATAGAATAGATTACATTTAAATGTTTTAACAGATTGACCAATAGTATTTATATAAATAGACCCCTGCGAACACCTTTATGTACTTCAAGAAATTCGGACTTAACCCCATCAATCGCAATGGCCTGAGTTCTGGCACTAAGATAATCATGAAACCATGAACAGGCATCAGAGCTCAGGCCTATCTAGGACAACTTATTCAATGAAATAGCATGATCAACAGTATCAAAAGCTTTTGACAGGTCCACAAACAAAGCATCACATTTAATTGAAGTGTCTTAAGCATTGACAAGACCATTAACAACTAAAGCGGTTGCTGTAATCCTTCTTCTATAAAAGTAATCCTTCTTCCCCCACCCCCCATAAATAAAAAATTAAAAAGTGGTTGTCCCACTGGCTATCATAAGTTGAATGCACCAATTTGTAAGTCACTCTTGATAAGAGCATCTGCTAAATGATGTAAATGTAAATGTAAATATTTCTAGGCCTAAACCCTAAATTGTTTACACTTCTCAGATAAAAAAGAGCAAAGTTGTACATATAACAAGGATTCAAGAATCATAGCTTGTAGAGAGAGAAAGAGAGAGATAGAGGGGAGAGAGAGGGAATGGGGAGTCTTGTCCTTAGTCAGGAGCCCCCCCACCCCCCCACCTCCACCACCACCTGTGGTGTGCCAGCGTGTGTATGCGTGTGCATGTGCTGGCCGTGCCAGCGGCAATCAGAGGGCACCTGGCGAGTGTGTGCTTGTCGAGCAGAGAGACACGGCTGCCTAATGAGAGGGGCACTGACAATGACAGTGTTAAAGGCTGTGTTATTGTTTGTGTGTATGTCTGTGTGTTGTGTGTGTGTGCATCCATGTGTGTGTGTGTGTGTGTGCAGCCACAGGCTCCTACCACTGGGGTTGAGGGTGTAATTATACTGGGAGTAAACAGTGTGCATGCACACTAAAGGGCTAAGTCACCCAGCCAGTCTCAGTGTGTGTACTCAGAACACAGCTCTGTTCTCACCATGGCTCACTTCTAGGCTGGAGATGCCCTGTGACAATGGGTCAGCAGGCGTAGAAACACAAACGTGCGCTCATGCACACACACGGGTTACGTATGCACACACACACACACACACACACACCAGGCACAGTCAACAGTAGCTGCAGCAGGAGGAGCAACCCAGGGTGTTCAAAACACCTTGAAATTTGACGTTTGGAGCAACTTCACCATTTTACGTTTGGAGAAAAGTGGACAAACGTCGGAATCTGAAGTCAAATTGGTCAAACCATGAGATCTTGTAGCAAGTTCACCACACAACAGATAGCTCCAACAACCAGAGTGACATAGGCTATTAACCGAAATTGACAAACATCCCCCCCCCTCCCCACACACACACGCACGCACTCACTGGTGTAATAATTGTCCACTTATCTGTCTGGCCCCTTGCACTGCTAACCTGAGGTCACTGAGGCAGTGCATTAGCTTTGATGTGCACTCTATCTAGAATGATGGGGGCTGTTAGCACAACTCCTCGACAGGCAGCTGCTCTAATAATAGTGTGTAAATCACTGTGATTATTGCTCTGACAGCAGACCATGTCATAGACTAGGCTGTATGACTCTAGTGGTTTTAGGTTAAGTATTGTTTTTAAGAAGTCCTGGACATTTTTTTTATTTTTTTTATTTCACCTTTATTTAACCAGGTAAGCCAGTTGAGAACAAGTTCTCATTTACAACTGCGACCTGGCCAAGATAAAGCAAAGCAGTGCGATAAAAACAACAACACAGAGTTACATATGGGGTAAAACAAAACAAAGTCAAAAATACAACAGAAATAAATATATATACAGTGTGTGCAAATGTAGCAAGTTATGGAGGTAAGGCAATAAATAGGCTATAGTGCAAAATAATTACAATTAGTATTAGCACTGGAATGATAGATGTGCAAGAGATGATGTGCAAATAGAGATACTGGGGTACAAATGAGCAAAATAAATAACAATATAGGGATGAGGTAGTTGGGCGGGCTAATTTCAGATGGGTTATAAGAACCATTGTAGTTATAAGAACCATTGTAGTTTGGTAATAACACAAATCGACTGGAGAGGAGCAGGCGAAGCAGTCTTACCACAGGGTACTGTGGTGTTGGGTGTTTATAGTTTGGCTAAAGGTAGACTGCAGCTAGTCGTGTGGACTACAGTTATGCTGATATCACTGTTCTTGAGAGGGCATGGTTTAGGAGGGCCCTAGGAGTAATTTTTTACACACTGAGAGTATACTTACTGTGTGATGAAAAACTACTGTATCAATAAAGAGTGGTTATAGGATCAATACTCAGACAGAAAGACGACCTGCCTTTCTTTATTTCTTGACTTTTTTGACACACTCTCTCTCACTCCCCCATTTCTCTCTTTCTCTCTCTCTCTGTCTCTTGCTCTCCACCCTCTCTGTCTCTCCCTCCATGTCTCTCTGTCTCTCTCTCTATCTCTCTGTCTCTGTCTCTCTCTCTCTGTCCCTCTCTCTCACTCTCTGTCTTTCTCGCCCCAGCGGCAGTGTAGCTGACATTCTTGCTTCCTGTTACACAGGAAATCATCATTTGTCTCAATAACGGAGGGCCATAAAATCACAATTCAGCACCATCGATTTTTATTTCATAGTAAATGGCAGTGGGGCCCCGCTGACTGCTGTGTAAATGTTTATCCGATAAGCACAGTTAAAGAAGTTCACTGGCTCAATAGTTCAGCAACCCGGCGGCAGAAAAATCAACGCTAATTCGATGAGAGGCAGCAAAACAAATTTCAGCCGCATTGTTCCTTGTAAAACCCAGGAGAGGAGGGGGTTATGAGAATTTGCAAAGACATTCTGCAAACAAGTCTCTTGCCGTACAGTGGGGGTTGAGAATCAAAGGTTCTAAGTCTCTAAGCATGGTCCCCTGTTGAGGACTAATGTTTTAATATGTATGTCAAATTGACATTTTATCTTATGTGACGGAGATGAAACAAGAATCCACACAGTGTTGTCTCAGTCCTGAATAATCAGACAAAGTTTGTGGTTTGTGAGAAGAACATATTTACTCTATGCATTGGAAAGAGGACAAATGATAACTCTGCTTCCTGTTACTGGGCTTCTCTGATTGGCTAAACTTATAGTAGCAGCGTTAGTTGGTTTAGTATGAGATGTTCTCTTAACATTTCATAATAACGTTCATGAATAAGGCTTTCTAAATGCTTATAAATGTGTATAAATGTTTACAAATAATGAAATACTTATTCATTAATTGTTTATAAATAATGTATAAATGATTATTCATGATAGTTATTATAAAGTGCTACAGATGTTCTGAGTTTTCCAGGAAGGGATGTGACTGGGTGAAAAACATCGTTTCTTCCTCTCTGTCTTACACACTCATATTAGTATTCACACATCTAGAACACACACACACACTCACTGATGCATTGCTTTGTGTTTCACATCACAGCCCATATGTATCAAGAGTCTCAGAGTAACAGTTCTGATCTAGGATCAGGTCATTCCTGTCTTATTCATTATAATCTAAATGGCAAAACTGATCCTAGTTCAACACTCCTACTCATGAGTACAGATCCCGTCTGTGTGTGTGTCTGATTTTCTAAACAGGAAATAACCACAGTGCACAGACCTGCTTGGGGATAACCACCTTGCCAAAAAAGAAATCCTGCTATTGCCCCAGTCCGATAATCTATTATTAATTGTCGGAGTACAGCTGCCTCCTGGCAGGGCTCCTTTGAGGGGGAACGGAGGTGGAGGAGGTGGTGGAGGGCCTGGTGGGGCTGGAGGAGGCTGGAGGAATCAGTCTGCGGGGCTGTCTGGCACACTCTCGGCCTGGAAAAGACTGCCCCAGCCTGGGTAGGGCATGTAGGGGAGACAGGGGGTGATTGGAGTTGCTGTCAGATCCCCCTAACTACAGATGTTGTGCCTCAAACACCTGGATGCTCTGGGCACTAGAGATGGAGGTAAGAGGGGGAAGTGGTAGGACTGAAGGTGAAAGGGGAGTGCATCGAGCATGGAAGTAAGGGGGTTATGGTATGGATATATTTTGGTCCCTACACTTCCTCATTCTTCCTCCCTTTCCCCTGCCAACACATCATGTGTGCATCGCAAATAGCACCCTATTTGGACTATATGGGCCCTGGTCAAAAATAGTGCATTTTCTCTATCTACAGTGCATTCGGAAAGTATTCAGACCCCTTGACTTTTTCCACATTTTGTTATGTTACAGCCTTATTCTAAAATTGATTAAATACAACATTTCCCTCATCAATCTACACATAATACCCCATAATGACAAAGCGAAAACAGGTTTCTAGACATTTTTTCAAATAAAAAACAGAAATACTTTATTTACATAAGTATTCAGACCCTTTGCTATGAGACTCAAAATTGAGATCAGGTGCATCCTGTTTCCATTGATCATCCTTGAGATGGTTCTACAACTTGATTGGAGTACACCTGAGGTAAATTCAATTGATTGGACATGATTTGGAAAGGCACACACCTGTCTATATAAGGTCCCACTGTTGACAGTAAATGTCAGAGCAAAAACCAAGCCATGAGGTCGAAAGAATTGTCTGCAGAGCTCCGAGACAGGATTGTGTCGAGGCACAGATCTGGGGAAGGATACCAAAACATTTCTGCAGCATTGAAGGTCCCCAAGAACACAGTGGCCTCCATCATTCTTAAATGGAAGAAGTTTGGAACCATTAAGACTCTTCATAGAGCTGGCCTTCCGGCCAAACTGAGCAATCGGGGGAGAAGGGCCTTGGTCAGGGAGGTGACCAAGAACCCGATGGTCACTCTGATAGAGCTCCAGAGTTCCTCTGTGGAGATGGGAGAACCTTCCAGAAGGACAACCATCTCTGCAGCACTCCACCAATCAGGCCTTTATGGTAGAGTGGCCAGACAGAAGTCACTCCTCAGTAAAAGGCACATGACAGCCCGCTTGGAGTTTGCCAAAAGGCACCTAAAGACTCTCAGACCATGAGAAACAAGATTCTCTGGTCTGAAGAAACCAAGATTGAACTCTTTGGCCTGAATGTCAAGCGTCACGTCTGGAGGAAACCTGGCACCATCCCTACGGTGAAGCATGGTGGTGGCAGCATCATGCTGTGGGGATGTTTTTCAGCGGCAGGGACAGGGAGACAAGTCAGGATCGAGGGAAAGATGAACGGAGCAAAGTACAGAGAGATCTTTGATGAAAACCTGCTCCAGAGCGCTCAGGACCTCAGACTGGGGCGAAGGTTCACCTTCCAGCAGGACAATGACCCTAAGCACACAGCCAAGACAACGCAGGAGTGGCTTCGGGACAAGTCTCTGAATGTCCTTGAGTGGCCCAGCCAGAGCCTGGACTTGAACCCGATCTAACATCTCTGGAGAGACCTGAAAATAGCTGTGCCGCGACGCTCCCCATCCAACCTGACAGCTTGAGAGGGTCTGCAGAGAAGAATGGGAGAAGCTCCCCAAATACAGATGTGCCAAGCTTGTAGCGTCATACCCAAGACGACTCTAGGCTGTAATCACTGCCAAAGGTGCTTCAACAAAGTACTGAGTAAAGGGTCTGAATACTTATGTAAATGTGATATTTCTAAAAACCTGTTTTTGCTTTGTCATTATTTGGTATTGTGTGTAGATTGATGAGGGAAAACAAACATTTTAATCCATTTTAGAATAAGTCTGTAACGTAACAAAATGTGGAAAAAGTAAAGGGGTCTGAATACTTTCCGAATGCACTGTATCTCTATTTTCCTTCATGCCATATCATTTATTCATTCTCATTCCTCCTCTCATCTTTTTCTGACCTCCATGTTGTAAATGCTGGGAAGAGGAGGAGGAAAAGTAGGAGAAGCAGGATAGATACAGTAAAGGACCTTAATGCATCTCCTCTCCTCAGATGGCTTAGTGCCCTTGCTCTCCTCTCTCCTTTCTCTCCCCCACCCCTCTCTCCCACCTTTCTCTCTCCTCTCTCCCTTCCACCAGTCCTTCTTATCCCCCCTCTCTCTCTCCCCTCTCCCTCTCTCTCGGACAGATATCAATGGGAAAAGGAAATATGCAAGATCGACAGAAATGTCACTTCCAGGGTAAGAGGTTTACTTTGTGCATTATAATTGAAGTGCCTCCCGACCTTAGCGCGTGACGGCTCCTTTGACATTTGATGTGTTTCCGAGAGCGAATCAGCTTTCTTGTCATATAAGCATTACCGACAGGTGGAATATGTGAGGGTCAGTCTGAATGTAGGGCTATATGACTGAATTAAGGCTGCCGACTGTCATCAGACCGCTTGTCATTCATTTTATAATTAGCCTATTCCCTCTGGGCCGGTCCACTCACTGATACACCGTGTTAGAAGGTATTGTTGTTAAGCTACTTTACTAATCTGTCTGGAACTGAATGGTAACCAAACCACAGCACACTGTAATACAGGAACTCTATAGTGCACAGGTGAGCAATTTCACCTCACGAGGGCCGGTGTGGGTGTAGGGTTTTGCTCCAGCCAAGCAGAAGGCCTGACACGCCTGATTCTACAACTCAAAGTCTTCATCGACAACTTTGATCAGTCGACCAGCAAAATCAGATGGGCTACTGCTTGGCTGGAGCAAAAGCTTGCACCCACACTGGCTTCCGTTGGTTAAGGTTGCACACCTCTGCCATACACCTTGTTCTCTAGCCCATTCTCTTCTCCATTGCCCTCAGTGTAGCAACCCCTGTTCTCCTCTTCCCTCTCTCCTCTTCCCTCACTCCTCTTCCCTCTCTCCTCTTCCCTCACTCCTCTTCCCTCTCTCCTCTTCCCTCTCTCCTCTTCCCTCACTCATCTTCCCTCTCTCCTCTTCCCTCTCTCTTCTTCCCTCACTCCTCTTCCCTCACTCCTCTTCCCTCTCTCCTCTTCCCTCTCTCCTCTTCCCTCACTCCTCTTCCCTCACTCCTCTTCCCTTATTCCCCTTCCCTCCCTCCTCTTCCCTCACTCCTCTTCCCTCTCTCCTCTTCCCTCACTCCTCTTCCCTCAGTCCTCTTCCCTCTGTCCTCTTCCCTCTCTCCTCTTCCCTCTCTCCTCTTCCCTCTCTCCTCTTCCCTCTCTCCTCTTCCCTCTCTCCTCTTCCCTCTCTCTTCTTCCCTCACTCCTCTTCCCTCTCTCCTCTTCCCTCTCTCTCTCTTCCCTCTCTCCTCTTCCCTCTCTCCTCTTCCCTCTCTCCTCTTCCCTCTCTCTTCTTCCCTCTCTCCTCTTCCCTCTCTCCTCTTCCCTCTCTCCTCTTCCCTCTCTCTTCTTCCCTCTCTCCTCTTCCCTCTCTCCTCTTCCCTCTCTCCTCTTCCCTCTCTATTCTTCCCTCACTCCTCTTCCCTCTCTCCTCTTCCCTCTCTCCTCTTCCCTCTCTCCTCTTCCCTCTCTCCTCTTCCCTCTCTCCTCTTCCCTCTCTCCTCTTCCCTCTCTCCTCTTCCCTCTCTCTTCTTCCCTCTCTCTTCTTCCCTCTCTCCCTTCCCTCTCTCCTCTTCCCTCTCTCCTCTTCCCTCTCCCCTTCCCTCTCTCCTCTTCCCTCTCTCTTCTTCCCTCTCTCCTCTTCCCTCTCTCCTCTTCCCTCTCTCCTCTTCCCTCTCTCTTCTTCCCTCTCTCCTCTTCCCTCTCTCCTCTTCCCTCTCTCTTCTTCCCTCTCTCCTCTTCCCTCTCTCCTCTCCCCTCTCTCTTCCCTCTCTCCTCTTCCCTCTCTCCTCTTCCCTCTCTCTTCTTCCCTCTCTCCTCTTCCCTCTCTCCTCTTCCCTCTCTCTTCTTCCCTCTCTCCTCTTCCCTCTCTCTTCTTCCTCTCTCCCTCTTCCCTCTCTCTTCTTCCCTCTCTCCTCTTCCCTCTCTCCTCTTCCCTCTCTCTCTTTCCTCTTCCCTCTCTCCCTCTTCCCTCTCTCCTCTTCCCTCTCTCTTCTTCCCTCTCTCCTCTTCCCTCTCTCCTCTTCCCTCTCTCTTCTTCCCTCTCTCCTCTTCCCTCTCTCCTCTTCCCTCTCTCTTCTTCCCTCTCTCCTCTTCCCTCTCTCCTCTTCCCTCTCTCCTCTTCCCTCTCTCCTCTTCCCTCTCTCCTCTTCCCTCTCTCTTCTTCCCTCTCTCCTCTTCCCTCTCTCCTCTTCCCTCTCTCTTCTTCCCTCTCTCCTCTTCCCTCTCTCTTCTTCCCTCTTTCCTCTTCCCTCTCTCCTCTTCCCTCTCTCTTCTTCCCTCTCTCCTCTTCCCTCTCTCCTCTTCCCTCTCTCCTCTTCCTTCTCTCCTCTTCCCTCTCTCCTCTTCCCTCTCTCCTCTTCCCTCTCTCCTCTTCCCTCTCTCCTCTTCCCTCTCTCTTCTTCCCTCTCTCCTCTTCCCTCTCTCCTCTTCCCTCTCTCCTCTTCCCTCTCTCCTCTTCCCTCTCTCCTCTTCCCTCTCTCCTCTTCCCTCTCTCTTCTTCCCTCTCTCCTCTTCCCTCTCTCCTCTTCCCTCTCTCTTCTTCCCTCTCTCCTCTTCCCTCTCTCCTCTTCCCTCTCTCCTCTTCCCTCTCTCTTCTTCCCTCTCTCCTCTTCCCTCTCTCCTCTTCCCTCTCTCCTCTTCCCTCTCTCCTCTTCCCTCTCTCCTCTTCCCTCTCTCCTCTTCCCTCTCTCCTCTTCCCTCTCTCCTCTTCCCTCTCTCCTCTTCCCTCTCTCTTCTTCCCTCTCTCCTCTTCCCTCTCTCTTCTTCCCTCTCTCCTCTTCCCTCTCTCCTCTTCCCTCTCTCCTCTTCCTTCTCTCCTCTTCCCTCTCTCCTCTTCCCTCTCTCCTCTTCCCTCTCTCCTCTTCCCTCTCTCCTCTTCCCTCACTCCTCTTCCCTCTCTCCTCTTCCCTCTCTCCTCTTCCCTCTCTCCTCTTCCCTCTCTCCTCTTCCCTCTCTCTTCTTCCCTCTCTCCTCTTCCCTCTCTCCTCTTCCCTCTCTCTTCTTCCCTCTCTCCTCTTCCCTCTCTCCTCTTCCCTCTCTCCTCTTCCCTCTCTCTTCTTCCCTCACTCCTCTTCCCTCACTCCTCTTCCCTCTCTCCTCTTCCCTCTCTCTTCTTCCCTCTCTCCTCTTCCCTCTCTCCTCTTCCCTCTCTCTTCTTCCCTCTCTCCTCTTCCCTCTCTCCTCTTCCCTCTCTCCTCTTCCCTCTCTCCTCTTCCCTCTCTCCTCTTCCCTCTCTCCTCTTCCCTCTCTCTTCTTCCCTCTCTCCTCTTCCCTCTCTCTTCTTCCCTCTCTCTTCTTCCCTCTCTCCTCTTCCCTCTCTCTTCTTCCCTCTCTCCTCTTCCCTCTCTCCTCTTCCCTCTCTCCTCTTCCTTCTTCCCTCTTCCCTCTCTCCTCTTCCCTCTCTCCTCTTCCCTCTCTCTTCTTCCCTCTCTCCTCTTCCCTCACTCCTCTTCCCTCACTCCTCTTCCCTCTCTCCTCTTCCCTCTCTCCTCTTCCCTCTCTCCTCTTCCCTCTCTCCTCTTCCCTCTCTCCTCTTCCCTCTCTCCTCTTCCCTCTCTCTTCTTCCCTCTCTCCTCTTCCCTCTCTCCTCTTCCCTCTCTCCTCTTCCCTCTCTCCTCTTCCCTCTCTCCTCTTCCCTCTCTCCTCTTCCCTCTCTCCTCTTCCCTCTCTCTTCTTCCCTCTCTCCTCTTCCCTCTCTCCTCTTCCCTCTCTCCTCTTCCCTCTCTCTTCTTCCCTCTCTCCTCTTCCCTCTCTCCTCTTCCCTCTCTCTTCTTCCCTCTCTCTTCTTCCCTCTCTCCTCTTTCCTCTCTCCTCTTCCCTCTCTCCTCTTCCCTCTCTCTTCTTCCCTCTCTCCTCTTCCCTCTCTCCTCTTCCCTCTCTCCTCTTCCCTCTCTCCTCTTCCCTCTCTCCTCTTCCCTCTCTCCTCTTCCCTCTCTCTTCTTCCCTCTCTCCTCTTCCCTCTCTCTTCTTCCCTCTCTCCTCTTCCCTCTCTCCTCTTCCCTCTCTCTTCTTCCCTCACTCCCCACAGCAGCTTTCAATGACTGACACTCTGGCTGGTATGTCCTCAAGACTGGGTCCTTTCCACAACCAGATGGAATGTCAATATGGTGTGAATCAACGTTTTTCCAACATTTTCCAAATTTGCTCCATTCTCCCTCCTCCCTCCTCCTCTCTCTGGCACTTTCCCTCTCTACATCTCTCTCTCTTAACATCTCTCTCTCTTTCTCTCTCTCTCTCTCACTCGCTCTCTCTAACATTATAAATAACAGATTTTCCATAAAGGAAATGAAAAGGTCTGTTAGTAGAGGGGGGAGAAACATCAGACACTCTGGTAAAGCTGACAACAGTACTCTAGCACCAGACAGAAAGTACTTTTCAGAGGGGTGGAGAAATCCTAAAGGCAGGTCAGATTACTTGTGTGTTTAATAAATGTTTACAGTGATGTATAAATGTTCATAACATTGGTCAGAACATAGATTTATAATTTTCTCTTTATTTTTTTCTGCCGAGCATGCCATGACTTGTGACCGAGCTATAGAGAGAGAGAGAGAGAGAGAGAGAGAGAGAGAAAAAAGAGATGAGCTGAACAAATGAGCTTGGATTAAGATGAAATGAGGCCTCACAAGGCATCACACTGTAAACATTCCTACACTGATGATGTTACAGTAACAGGCTCCTTAAAACCATGTTAACCATACACACACATAAACGCACGTGTTCATACGTGCACATGCACACACATGCAAGCACACACACACACACACACACACAGTATACACTGTCCCTGTTCCTTAGCCAACCAGGCTCTCTCTCCCTGCCTCCACTCCGTATCTGCACTTTAAAAGGTTGAACCTCAAACCAATTTTTTGAGCCCAGTGTTTTCTTTGGGCGGCACATCGGAGTTCTCGTTAGGTTAGATATATTCGTTTTTGATCAAATGCTTGGAAAAGTGGAGCAAGGTCCACATGCTTATTTGAACTGTAATGTTGGATACACAAATCAGGCTGAGCTATGTTTGGGCTTGGAGCCCTTGGAGCAGAGAGCGAGAGAGAGAGCGAGAGAGAGAGCGAGAGAGCGAGAGAGAGAGAGAGAGAGAGAGAGAGAGAGAGAGAGAGAGAGAGAGAGAGAGAGAGAGAGAGTGAGAGAGAGAGCGAGAGAGAGAGAGAGAGAGAGAGAGAGAGAGAGAGAGAGAGAGACAGAGAGAGAGAGAGAGAGAGAGAGCGCGAGAGAGAGAGCGCGAGAGAGAGAGAGAGCGCGAGAGAGAGAGAGAGAGAGAGAGAGAGAGAGAGAGAGACGTGAAGATAATGATGAGGGGCCTAGAACCCCTTCTCCCCCCACTCTCCCTCTGTACATTCTGTCTGACCCACAGTTTGGACTACCTGAACTTAGAGCTACCAGTGCCATGCCATGTCTAAGGCCCGAGCCGAGTATGCAGCTCAAGTAAGCTGTGTAACCATAAAAGCTTAATAACATGTTATTACTGTTCTATCACACATACACAACGGAACACGCACTACAGTACAAATTAATGTTCCAGTCTTTACAATACAGGCTACACACCAGAACGACCTAGTAATGCTTTTCTTTTCTTATTTCTCTCAATCTGTCTTCCCCACTTTTCCTCGTTCATCTGCACTTTGCTGCTTTATTTCTCCTTCGTTCTCTCACCTTCTCCTCCCGCTCTTTCACTTAATCTCTCTTTTTGTCCCCGGTTCTCTCTTTCAAGAGATATTGTGATGCAGACATTTTCAGTTCTTTTGTGTTTTGCGAATCGTTGCCTCATGTTTTGTTTTCCGGAGGTCACCAATATTAAGATTATCATCAAAAAGAGCCAAAACAATGGGTCTCGTTGTATAATAAAAGCAGTCATACTTCGTTAGCCTGACTCTTTCAACTCGACCCTCAGAATCTGCCACAACAACAACAAACTCATGAAAAACCCACGGCTCACCAGTCACTGGTGATTTATTTCATATTTCCATTTGATTCAAAACTGTTCAAGGCAATTAGAGGCTTTCAGTCTCTCAGTCTCTCTCTCTGCTGTGGTCCAGGGCTTGTTTATATGGTATTTTTTTCTGAAACATGTTGACTTGGTGAGGGAGGGAGGAAGCCTCTCAAGGTCTGCCCACACTGGAGATGGTGGCCCTGGGTAGAGTTGGGCCGAGAGAGGCCATGGATCTATAGATCCTGCTCCAACTGTCACACAACCATGCTCTGGCTGGATCTAATCCACAGAAGGCACAGGCGCAACAAGCGGTTTTGAGACACATCCCATATCGGGATTATGGGTAGTGTTCACTAACTCCGAACAGAGGAAGGCAGACCACATGACTGGCAGTCAAGAGTAAACTTCGATGTTTCATTTGAAGAACAGAGAAACAGGCAAAAAGCCCACACATCAGCCTGAGAAAAAGACTCCAGAGTCAAAGACGAGAGGCAGCTTTTCTTTTCCGGGGGGTATAAAGAGAAACCCTGACAACGGAGTGATTAAAATGTTGAACGTTTTTACAAAAACACTTGATATTCGTTATACATGTTATATATACATGCCACTGCATCAGAACTTTATGAAGTTAGGATTGAGCCCATCAATAGCAAAAAGTAATGTTCCCTTACACAAACACACAAGTGAACTCTTTGAAAAGCAGAAGCTGACATCCTTAGGAAAAACAAATGCTTCTCTCTTTCTGTCTCCTTTTGGTGTGTCTTTGTACATGTACTAACCAGAAGGAAACACAAGTCTGCTCTGAGCCCTGCACCGGGGGTAACAACCCACCAACCCACTAACTCCCAGTTTCTTTCTATCTTAAAATAAAATAAATGTATAATGCTGTTAGATATATCTGTAAGGCGAGGTGGTGCTGATTTCAATGCCAAATGTCAAATCACCTCCCTATGACTGGAAGGCCTCTTTATGCTAATCAACGAGGCTTTGGTATTCAGATTATATGTCTACATGGTGCCTGAGTGTGTTTTTAATATCCCTGGGAGAGGGGTGTATGCAAGTGTGTGTGCATCTCTGTCTGTAGTAGTTCCAGAGAGAGAGAGAGAGAGAGAGAGAGAGAGAGCGAGAGAGACCTTTCAGACTGTCGCACCCAGGGGCGTCCATGGCCGTGACGGCGGCGCTTCTACCCTGATTCGGGCCGTGGCATCGCGGGCGCCTCTTCTGTTTTAACTGTGGGAAGGAACAAAAAGAGCAGCAGGAATGTTTATTAATTAATTAATTAATTATTATTGTGTCCATGCATCAGTGCAGAGTCAGAAAGGGTCACAGGCAGTGCTCATGCTGCAGTGTGAAGGACTGAGAGCTGGGGTCAGGGAGAAGTCAAAGATCAGGAGTTGACAGTGCTCATGCTTCAGTGTGAAGGACTGAGAGCTGGGGTCAGGGAGAAGTCAAATGTCAGGAGTTGACAGCTGTTGATTGGGATTCTTACTCAGAGATATTCATGAATAACCCACACTTTTGCAGTAATCAAATTGATGTCGATTTGAGTTTCACATGTATTATGATCAAGTTATGGTCATAAGAGATCAAACTCAGGTTCTTTGGGTTTTAATTTGGACTTTCATTAGTAACCTATTTTAAGGTATTTTATATGCTGGGCCAATTTCTTTCTTTCTGTGTCTTGTGTGTGATTTTGTGTGTCAGCTGTAGACTGCCAAGTGACTTAAACGACCTGCCTGGCTGTACAGAACCACAGCAGAGCAGAGCAGAAGCACAGCTGAGTGCTGCCATCTATTGGTCAGACCAGGGACCAGGGCCAAGGGGGCTCGCAAGTTGTCCTAATATGGACACCATACATGTTTAAGTCAGTTCATCTTATAAACACAGCCGTTATCCTTGTGGATCGGAGTGTTTCCAACACATTCCAACGTTTTACGAGTTAATATTTAGTCAGCTTAGCTTTTCACGTACACAAGTGCTCTCACAGCGAATCTGAATAGTCTTACCTGAGGGAGCAGGTAATCAAGGAGAATTCTTCAAGAGGGGTATGTATGCTTTCAAGTGAAGTGCGCTATGATCACCTACCTGTGTACAGCTTGCTGGTATTACTGAGAGCGTCAAGCTAATGCACAACGATGTGTGGTAGAGTTATTGCTCTGACTACGAGCATGCTGGTTCTAGCTGAAAGCCCTCGGTTTGATCTTTTATTTAGATTCCTTTTTGCTCACGATTCCAGGACAATTTTTTTGCATTTTACAGTCAACAAACTACAAAGCACAGGCATTCTCTGGACAGAGGCACTCGGAGACATTTATGAACAGCAAAGAGAGAAAAACAGATTGTGATTCATAGTGTTAGGATGATAGAATATCAACAGCACTAGGTACTCCCAATTAAAAGAGCTTTATCTAACCCCGGATAGACCATAGTACAGTCTGAATGGGATATGAAAACAGAACTTTGTGTAAGTGTATGGACTGTACACTATAGAGTTGCATATGCATTGAAGTGGTCCCCGTTTGTTGTGGGGGGGGTTTTCAAAAGGGAAGGCGGGGGAGGGGGGCAGCTAAAACAATTATTCTACCATTAGTTTTCCTCGGGTCACAATTGTGGCATAATGCAATAGGATTCATCTATTTCATTCATTTTATTTCTTAGAGAGCGACATGCAATTTAATTACCCATGCTCCTCTTTGGCTGCCTGAGCGAGGGCAAGCGTCTCTTCGCAAAGACGGCGGAGTGGCCCCCCTCCCCTCGCTCACTCACTTCTCGTAAAGGATTGAGGGTGGTGAAACAATGATGGATAGACTCTGAAAAGTGCATTATTTCTGATGCATTTTTGATTATTTTTACCCTTTCCCTTTTTTCACGTAATGCAATAAGAATGATATACCCTGAGTTCTGTCAAATGATATTGCAACAGCTCGGGCCGATACCCATTCCCTTTACTGTTAAGAAAGGAACTGTAAAGGCAACTCATATTGTCTCTGAAACTCTGGGATTCAAAGGGTTCGCTTCCTCTCTTTCTCTCTCCCATGCACACTACACTCACTCTCTCTCTCCTTATGCCTCTTTCAATTTAATTCAATTCAATTTCAATTCAATTTAAGGGCTTTATTGGCATGGGAAACGTATTTTAACATTGCCAAAGCAAGTGAAGTAGATAGTAAACAAAAGTCAAATAAACAATAAATATTAACAGTAAACATTACACTCAGAAGTTCCAAAAGAATAAGTCTTTCTCTCTCCCTCTCTCTTTTCACCCCTTTCTCGTACATATCTCTCTCTCTCTCTCTCTCTCTCTCTCTCTCTCTCTCTCTCTCTCTCTCTCTCTCTCTCTCTCTCTCTCTCTCTCTCTCTCTCTCTCTCTCTCTCTCTCTCTCTCTCTCTCTCTTGCCTGTAGCATTCTTGGAGACATTCACAGTTGGACCAGTGCCTCCACTCTCCCTGAAGACTGGGCTGTATCGTTCCCTATCTGAAGCATTTCAAGAGCCTCTTCAAAGTCAACAAATCAATAATGCTCATATGAGGGGTGAAAGCTGAGGTTACATTCATATGAGACAATTTCCCACAATTTTCCCTTCAACAAAAGGTTTCAGACACATTACCGCTCCTACACCCTACCCTGGAGATCCCGTGACCTCTTGTTTAGTTTACATAATGCATGCTGTGAATAAAATCATTAAATAAAACTTTGTTTAACATTCTCTGCCTCATATGTGTATGTGTGAATAGTAGGTAGTCTAGGTCAGTATCTGTAATTGAGCTGCTAATTTCACTATTCATCGTGTTAATGTAGCATGGCCTCCCTCCCATCCACACAGTCAAAGACATGCTGTAGGACTAGGAGACTCTTGACTACTGTTCTACACTGTTGTTGTCACAATACTGATTAGCAAAGCACTGCCTCCTCAACTGATTAACCAGAATTGAACACAAGCCCCAAATTCTAAAGCCATCAAGATATTAAGAAAATAATGTTCATTCCACTTAAATTCTGTTCAAACTAGCTTTATGCCAAAGGGACAACCCAATGTTCGCCAAAGCAATACAACATCACTGAAAGGAATCAATCCAATATTGTATTATACTGATGATAATCTTACTAAACCTATGTGAAAAGAGAGTGGTTGTGTGCGGCTGGTTGATCGGTCACATCCTATGGTATGGTGTCCTGGACAGTCAGGAAAGCCCATCACGGTAAGTCCATAGTCTCATGTTGCCATCCTCCGAAGTCTCGTTCTTCACTCATCTTTGAGGCTATCCTAATATGGACATCGTATCGGGGAGCTGAAGGTACAGAAACCATAAAACAGAGCTGCTCTTCCCAAATGTTTGTTGTGGAGCCCGTGGTATATGTTGAGCCTCCTCCAACCATGTTCTTCTTTCAGGTAGAGAGAACTGCTTTGATTCGACAGAGACAGGTGCTGATAGGCCTGTGTGCTAGGGGGAGGGGTCAGGTCTACAGGTGAAGGCGGTACAGGTGAGTTTGGCAGCGGAATGCAGGCTCGTCTGTCGAACATGTCGCTGGGATCAGCTCCAAAGGCTTTTCTTGGCATGGAACAAAGAACAACAATATAGTAACTCTGGAAAGGACACGTCATTGGCTAACCTCCAACAGGAAATGACCAAAAAAGGACAGATGCTTATTTTTCTGGTTATGATTAAGCACATAGCCATGTATGTAATGATGACAACCTATCTGTGAGGTCACAGGTCACACAACCCATTATTAGAGACGCATCACTGATAGCCATAGGCTGTATCCTAACTTGAGATCTGGGCCTGTATTCATAAAGCGTCTCATAGTAGGAGCGCTGATCTAGGATCAGTTTTGCCATAATGAATAAGATTACATGGACAGGTAGGAGATAATCCTAGATCAGCATTCCTAATCTGAGACAAATCTCCTATTGACATCAGTGCACCATTAGGCAGTACATAGTAACTAATGTACTGCCTAATGGTGCACTGATGTCAATAGGAGATTTGTGGGATAATGAAAGGTACATTGGTGCATCTGAAGTTAGGATTCATTCAAATGTATAATTTGAGTATAAAGTGTAAAGTTTTTGCTTCAACAGGTTCTTCATCAGAGCAATAACTAGCAGTAGAAGACGTATCCATCTCATATCTCCAAAACAATGTCTAAAAAAGTTAGTTGAGGTGGGATGGAGTGAGAGATGAGTAGGTAAACCCCATTGCTTTCTTTAACTTTCTCTTCTCTTGAATGTACACGCACGCACGCGTGCACACACACACACACACACACACACACAAACACACACACACATCCAAACACCCCCTCCCTCCCACACACAAACTAACAAACCTCCTTACACCGCCTCTCCTGTGACATTTCATCAGCAGGTGTGTGAGGTGTCCGGGCTTGTCCGTGTGATTGGCTTTGTGCTGTGCTGTCGGTGACGAGGGGGGGAAAGATTGATCGTCCCCCTGCAGCTGAGCTCTGGGAGGACCTGGCTGGCTGTTGTGAAAGGTCAGCCACCAGAGGTGAGGGCTTTGATATTGACTCCACAAAGGTTCTGTCTGATGAGACTATTATGTCTGCGACGCTGGGACCCAGACCCACACACAGTGACACACATACACAGTGACACACACGCACACCTCAATGACAACGTCATCCCCAAATATTACACACAGACAAGAATATGTACACACGCACACAAACACTCACGCACGCACGCATGCGCACACGCACACACACAAACACACACACAGGCAGGCACCCATGGGCCCTAGTCAAAAGTAGTGCACTGAATAGGGTGTCATTTGGGGAAAATACTACTACTGAATGTTGGCTGGTTGCTCACAGACAAGACTCTCCATTTCCTCATGTTGTCTGACCCTTTCACATCATGACATAATACAGACTTATAGGATACACTCTGTCATGCTCCCAAAATAAAGTTACATGCCAGTCTGGATTCATTCACCAGTAGTCTACACTGGTTTTCCAGCACTTTCCCCCTCTCCCTCTCTCTCTTCCTCTTTTTTCATTTCCCTCTCTCTCTCTGTCTCTCCCTCTCTTTCTGTCTCTCTCCCTCTGTCAGCACCACTGCAGCTGCTGTTCTCTCTCGCGCTTTCTCTCTCTCTCACTCTCTCTCTCTCTCTCTCTCTCTCTCTCTCTCTCTCTCTCTCTCTCTCTCTCTCTCTCTCTCTCTCTCTCTCTCTCTCTCTCTCTCTCTCTCTCTCTCTCTCTCTCTCTCTCTCTCTCTCTCTCTCTCTCTCTCTCTCTCTCTCTTTCTCTCTTCCTCTTTATCCCTTTCCCTCTCTCTCAGCACCACGGCTACTGCTGTTTTCTCCTGGACGTTTCCTATCATTGTGCTTAATTTCGCTGCGCCAGGCTGTATGTTTCCTGAGCCGTCTCCATCTGTGTTCCGCGCCCATTCCTCTTACGCCCACCTGTTAATGAATGCTGGAACTAAACGATTCCTCTCTGCCCTATTTCTGGGGCCCGGGTCTACGTTAGCCCCTCGCTTCAGGAACTGAGCTACCTAATTAAAGGAAAACAAACGCTAGCGCTTTCCCCCACTCCCCGCTAGCTGCAAAACAGACATTATTAGCGTGTAAAAGTCAAACTTCATGATTCATTAACAAGAGGAAGTGAGAGCTGGTTGGACAGATCTGGGAGAATGCAAGTGGCGTACGGGAGGATGGAAGGAGGGAGGGTAAATAAGGAAAGAGGAAAAGAAGGTGTGCGTGTGCACGTGCATGTGTGTGATGTGTGCGGGTGTTGTGAGGACAAGGGTTATTGGTTGTGTTTAAAGAGGGCCATCAGAGTGTAAATCTGTGCCGAGCAGTCTGAGGCTCATTCCTATAATTACTAACATTCTTCTGAGTGTGTCTGTATTGAGAGGAGAGGGTGAGAGAATGACAGGAATGATGGTGAGGATGGTGAGAGAGAGGGCTGAGAGTGACAGGAGTTAGGGAGAGAAAGGAGTGACAAAGTGAGGAATGAGAAAGTAAAATTGGAGACGGGAGATTGTGAGAGGAATGGGGACTGTCTTTCAAGTAAATTGTCTATGGTCCATTGACACCATCATGTTACTCAATCATCTATCAAAAGTAAAGGTATGCACAATTACTGTAATGGCAATAAGATGTATTCGCATTAAAGAGGATGTGAATACCAGTGATAGGGCATGGAGAACAGCGACATGGAACCAGCTGAAATGGCATAGTAAAGTTGAGATACAGTATGTTCCTCCCTCTAGTAAAATCCTGATCTGTTCTACAGCACAGTTGTGTTTTGAGTGGAGCTGTGGGGAGACTGGGCTGCAGCCATGTGTGTCTGTGAACAAGTACACATTACTGAGCCCAGTAAACACACACACAATCACACACACACCGCACGCACGCACGCACGCGTACACACACACACACACACAAACAAACACCCTCCAACTTCAAACCTAGAAACAAGCTGATGGTCAGGGTCTGGTGCTTGGCTGCCACACTGTAAAAAGTAATTGCCTAAATCATTAAAGCAATTGAGTAGTGGCTACTCAAACATCTCCAATTGCCTGTTGAACTCAAATCATACACTACATGACCAAAAGTACGTGGACACCTGCTCGTCGAATATCTCATTCCGAAATCATGGCCTTTAATATGGTGTTGGTCCCCCCTTTGCTGCTTTAACAGCCTCCACTCTTCTGGGAAGGCTTTCCACTAGATGTTGGAACATTGCTGCGGGGACTTGCTACCATTCAGCCACAAGAGCATTAGTGAGGTCGGCACTGATGTTGGGCGATTAGGCCTGGCTCGCAGTCGGCGTTCCAATTCATCCCAAAGGTGTTTGATGGGGTTGAGGTCAGGGCTCTGTGCAGGCCAGTCAAGTTCTTCCACAGCGATCTCGACAAACCATTTCTGTATGAACTTCGCTTTTTGCACAGGGGCATTGTCATGCTGAAACAGGAAAGGGCAATCCCCAAACTGTTGCTACAAAGTTGGAACCACAGAATTGTCATGAATGTCATTGTATGCTGTAGCGTAAAGATTTCCCTTCACTGGAACTAAGGGGCCTAGCCCAAACCATGAAAAACAGCTAGACCGTTATTCCTCCTCCACCAAACTTTACAGTTGGCACTATGCATTGGGGCGTTCTCCTTGCATCCGGTAGCGTTCTCCGCCAAACCCAGATTCATCCGTCGGACTGCCAGATGGTGAAGTGTGATTCATCACTCCAGAGAACTTTCCCACTGCTCTAGAGTCCAATGTCAGCGAGCTTTACACCACTCCAGCCGACGCTTGGCATTGCGCATGGTGATCTTAGGCTTATGTGCGGCTGCTCGGCCATGGAAACCCATTTCATGAAGCTCGCGACTAACAGTTCTTGTGCTGATGTTGCTTCCAGAGGCAGTTTGGAACTCGGTAGGGATGGTTGCAACCAAGGACAGACGATTTATCCGCGCTACGTGCTTCAGCACTCGGCGTTCCCATTCTGTGAGCTTGTGTGGCAAACCATACCATCCTATGACGGTGCCACATTGAAAGTTACTGAGCTCTTCAGTAAGGCCATTCTACCGCCACTGTTTGTCTATGGAGATCGCATGGCTGTGTGCTCGATTTTATACACTTGTCAGCAACGGGTGTGGCTGAAATAGCCGAATCCACTAATTTGAAGGGGTGTCCACATACTTTTGTATGTATAGTGTATAAGTGGTAATCACTCAGATGTCAATCAGAATGTTCTTATCACTTAATGTTTTTAAGTACTTTTAACAAACATTAGTTTATTGAGTAAATGCTACTTTATTTTGCTGTGTTCTGCAAATCTAAAGTGATTTCGTTTTTACAAGTTATGATTATTTAATATTTTAGTCAATCTAACATTTATTAAATAAGTTGCTCTTACTTGATTCTATTATGTTTTACATCTTTACTGAAAATAATAATGTAGTAGTCAGACATTGATATTTGTGTAAAAATCACTTGATTTATCTATGTTTTGCTGATATAGAATTATTACATTTTTGCAAGTTATGAATACTTAATAGTGCCACGTGACACTGTTTTTAGAGGATTGTGGGTCATTAAAAAAAAATCCCTTAATGATACATTTACATAATGTTGTATGCATGTTTGAAGAAAGAAATGTATATTTCTAGAATAGTATTAAGCAGTTTGTTGTGCTATGAGGTGTAATTGTTCATGATGAATGGACATCAAAACCGTCAAGCAAATTGACGTTTAATAATCAGACAAGCAATTCCCACCTTCAACAAGGTTATGCTCACCACTCAATGCTTACAGTTTACTGGATTGAACGCTGGTTCAAATGTCAACTTGTCAAATACAGAAAACAATGTTAAATATTAAGACCCGACCAATGAAAATTGCTCATGTGTAATGAAGGTTAATCATTTAAGTAGAAGGGACACTACATTTTTATGTTCACTACAACAAATATTCATGTTCAAGTAACTTCAATTGTTATAGTTCAGAATACACAATGCAATTTAGTGTCATAAAGTTAATAAAACAAAAAACAGTTAAATATTTAGAACTTAAACAGATAACCATATGAGTGGTGATGTTATTACTTTAAGTATTGAACACTGACATACCTTGAGTTGGGTTACTCGAATGGTTCTAGGCAACGGGTTTCTAAAAATATAATGAGTTAACAGAACTAATTACGTTTTACAGTGCATAGTCCACCCCTCACTACCCTCAATGTGTTTGTTTTCTACTTTCTGACACTCCTAAATATTTTTTGATGAATGTCTAATGATGATTGTGTGTGTGTGCACATGCGCGCGCTTGTATGTGACCTTGTGTGTGTGTGTGAATGTGTGACTGTGTGTGTGTTAGTGTATTAGCTTGCGTAGCGTGCATGTGTGTGGACTGTGGACATATGTGCGTTCCCCTCTCCTCCATATCCACCAGCTCCTCAGTGTGATGTTTTCCTTTAGCTCTAATGAGTTCTAAGTGGCCAATACTTTCTTCTGCAGGAAACTCGTGTCAAACTAATTAACTTTTAATGAGAGGAAACCAACTGATTAGAGTGTTTTTCTTGGCAAACGAGACAATTAATTCTCTGTTGGTCTGAGCTGGGGCGAGAAGCACGGCTCTCTTCGGGCATAGAACACTCATCCAAGAGGCCAGGGCCAGCTCTCTGTCTATCTGTCTGTCTGTATGCCCTATTTACATAGTCATTGAACACTGGTCACTTTAATAATGTTTACATACTCTTTTACCCACTTCATATGTACAGTGAGGGAAAAAAGTATTTGATCCCCTGCTGATTTTGTATGTTTGCCCACTGACAAAGAAATGATGAGTCTATAATTTTAATGGTAGGTTTATTTGAACAGTGAGAGACAGAATAACAACAACAAAATCCAGAAAAACAGATGTCAAAAATGTTATAAATTGATTTGCATTTTAATGAAGGAAATAAGTATTTGACCCCTCTGCAAAACATGACTTAGTACTTGGTGGCAAAACCCTTGTTGGCAATCACAGAGGTCAGACGTTTCTTGTAGTTGGCCACCAGGTTTGCACACATCTCAGGAGGGATTTTGTCCCACTCCTCTTTGCAGATCTTCTCCAAGTCATTAAGGTTTCGAGGCTGACGTTTGGCAACTCGAACCTTCAGCTCCCTCCACAGATTTTCTATGGGATTAAGGTCTGGAGACTGGCTAGGCCACTCCAGGACCTTAATGTGCTTCTTCTTGAGCCACTCCTTTGTTGCCTTGGCCGTGTGTTTTGGGTCATTGTCATGCTGGAATACCCATCCACGACCCATTTTCAATGCCCTGGCTGAGGGAAGGAGGTTCTCACCCAAGATGGCCCCGTCCATCGTCCCTTTGATGCGGTGAAGTTGTCCTGTCCCCTTAGCAGAAAAACACCCCCAAAGCATAATGTTTCCACCTCCATGTTTGACGGGGATGGTGTTCTTGGGGTTATAGGCAGCATTCCTCCTCCTCCAAACACGGCGAGTTGAATTGATGCCAAAGAGCTCGATTTTGGTCTCATCTGACTACAACACTTTCACCCAGTTCTCCTCTGAATCATTCAGATGTTCATTGGCAAACGTCAGACGGGCATGAATATGTGCTTTCTTGAGCAGGGGGACCTTGCGGGCGCTGCAGGATTTCAGTATTTCACGGCGTAGTGTGTTACCAATTGTTTTCTTAAATAATAATATTGGTGACTATGGTCCCAGCTGCCTTGAGATCATTGACAAGATCCTCCCGTGTAGTTCTGGGCTGATTCCTCACCATTCTCATGATCATTGCAACTCCACGAGGTGAGATCTTGCATGGAGCCCCAGGCCGAGGGAGATTGACAGTTCTTTTGTGTTTCTTCCATTTGCGAATAATCGCACCAACTGTTGTCACCTTCTCACCAAGCTGCTTGGCGATGGTCTTGTAGCCCATTCCAGCCTTGTGTAGGTCTACAATCTTGTCCCTGACATCCTTGGAGAGCTCTTTGGTCTTGGCCATGGTGGAGAGTTTGGAATCTGATTGATTGATTGCTTCTGTGGACAGGTGTCTTTTATACAGGTAACAAACTGAGATTAGGAGCACTCCCTTTAAGAGTGTGCTCCTAATCTCAGCTCGTTACCTGTATAAAAGACACCTGGGAGCCAGAAATCTTTCTTATTGAGAGGGGGTCAAATACTTATTTCCCTCATTAAAATGCAAATCAATTTATAACATTTTTGACATTTGTTTTTCTGGATTTTTTTGTTGTTATTCTGTCTCTCACTGTTCAAATAAACCTACCATTAAAATTATAAACTGATCATTTCTTTGTCAGTGGGCAAACGTACAAAATCAGCAGGGGATCAAATACTTTTTCTCCCTCACTGTATATACTGTATTCTAGTCAAGGCTCATCCTATATAAATACTGCTGTACACACCTTTTCTATTCATATACTGTCCATACTGTCTATACATACCATTATATATATATTATATTTCGGACTCTTACATTGCTTTATTTTTATTTTTGGGATTTGTGTGCATTGTTTTGTATTGTTCGGTATTACAGCACTGTTAGAGCTAGAAACATAAGCATTTTGCTGCACCTGCAATAAAATGGGTGTACGCGACCAATAGAATGTGATTTCATTTTGTCTGTCTTGTCTATGTCTGTCTGTCTAGCTGCGTGCCAGCCTGCCTAGCTGACCATCCGTCTGTCTGTTTGTCCATCCATCAGTCTGGGCAGCTTGGTGGGTGTCTGGTATACTGAGGGCTACAACACACTGCCTGTACCACTCACCACCTCCCTGCCTCCCTGCCTCTCTGCCTGTCTGACCAAGAGTGCTCTTTAGTGATCACTGTGTTTGTCTTCACTGTAACCAAGTCAAAAGGGTCTATATACTCCTGTGCCACTAGGATCTCTAGTGGCACAGTGCTAGCTGTGCCACTAGAGATCCTGGTTCGAATCCAGGCTCTGTCGTAGCCAGCCGCGACCGAGAGACCCATGGGGCAGCGCACAATTGGCCCAGCGTCATCCAGGGTAGGGGAGGGAATGGCCGGCAGGGATGTAGCTCAGTTGGTAGAGCATGGTGTTTGCAACGCCAGGGTTGTGGGTTCGATTCCCACGGGGGGCTAGTATGAAAAAAATAAAAATAATGTATGCACTCAGTAACTGTAAGTCGCTCTGGATAAGAGCGTCTGCTAAATGACTAAAATGTAATCTGTGGCCTCTTTTGTCAATGGTGTATTTGGTAGCACTTTATAATAAGACCTTGTAATAATAAAGCATAATAGATTAGTAAATAGTTTATTCATCGTTTATTAATCATTAGTTCCACATTTGTAAATGTTAATAAGCTAATTATGAACACATTTATAAACAACTTGTATTAAGTATGTAATAATGATTAATAAGATCATTCATAACATGTTTAATATAGGTCTTTATAAACCATTTACTAATCATCAGTAAAGTGAGGGCTATTTAGACTTTATAAATACTTTATAAATGTTTTGAGTGACCAGTGTAATTTCTCACACAAAAATGGACATGCCATTGGTAGACATTTTAGCAGTACCTGATGCTCCTTAAGGTCTCAAAATATCCTGACATATCAATGGTAAAAGAACAAGCACAACACAGGATGTTCTAACTTTTTATTCACAAAAAACTGTTGTAAAAGAACTGTTACAAAATAACTGGACGTGAGGAAGAGTCGTAATGCAAATGTTTTTCTAATGTTGTCGACCTTGCAAATGCAAACGAATCATAAAACAAGGAGATATAGCCTACACACAACTGCTAGCCAGAACGGACAGTTTTTCTCTAGTGGATTTGTATTCCTTGATTACTACTGACATGTGATTGAGGTAAGAATGTTACATGTATGATTTGCAGGTTAAGTCTATAACCTTTAAATGCTTCCAGTGCTTTAGTCTTTTAACCACAGACTATTTTCACATTGCTTTGTTTGGCAGAACTTTTACTGGGCCTATATACTGTAGGTAGTAACGCTTTCAACGTAATGGGATAGTTCAGTGAAATGATGTATTCAGATATTTGTTTCCTTACCTTGTAAGCAGTCTATGGACTGCACTGAACTGCAATCCACACTGGTTTTGGTAGAAAAGTTACTTTACTCAGCATAGAGTTTGTTTAAAGGGACACTTCACACTACTACAACAGTGTGTGTTTTGGAATAAAACAAATATATTTTCGTAGACATCCTCTGTATTGTGTGCTTATTGTTTAACCATTGATATGTTCTGGGGTCCATTTTCATGTACTCGCTCTTTGTTGTTCTCTTGCTCAGTGTTAAGTAAACCTTTATATTGTTGATTCCTGCTTCTGAGTCCTGCCTCTTCGTATCCTCAGTACTCATCACAATGATTCAGTGAGGTAGAGCTTGCTCTTGTAGATTTTGATGTGTTATACGTCTTTGTACAGGGGGTGTGAATATTGACACCTTAAGTAAACTTTTCTCTCATTTCCTGGGAACATCAATGTGAAAATATTGATATGACAACATATGATTCCCAATAAGCTCTTTATGGTCACGTGTGTCCTAAAAATGGTCATGGTGATTTAAAGATACACTATGGAAGTTTAATTGCTAATAGTTTATGTAAATGTTTTAATGGAATGTTGGCTTGTATGGCATATATGATATACACTGCTCAAAAAAATAAAGGGAACACTTAAACAACACAATGTAACTCCAAGTCAATCACACTTCTGTGAAATCAAACTGTCCACTTAGGAAGCAACACTGATTGACAATACATTTCACATGCTGTTGTGCAAATGGAATAGACAACAGGTGGAAATTATAGGCAATTAGCAAGACACCCCCAATAAAGGACTGGTTTTGCAGGTGGTGACCACAGACCACTTCTCAGTTCCTATGCTTCCTGGCTGATGTTTTGGTCACTTTTGAAAGCTGGCGGTGCTTTCACTCTAGTGGTAGCATGAGACGGAGTCTACAACCCACACAAGTGGCTCAGGTAGTGCAGCTCATCCAGGATGCAACATCAATGACAGCTGTGGCAAGAAGGTTTGCTGTGTCTGTCAGCGTAGTGTCCAGAGCATGGAGGCGCTACCAGGAGACAAGCCAGTACATCAGGAGACGTGGAGGAGGCCGTAGGAGGGCAACAACCCAGCAGCAGGACTGCTACCTCCACCTTTGTGCAAGGAGGAGCAGGAGGAGCACTGCCAGAGCCCTGCAAAATGACCTCCAGCACGCCACAAATGTGCATGTGTCTGCTCAAACGGTCAGAAACAGACTCCATGAGGGTGGTATGAGGGCCCGACGTCCACAGGTGGGAGTTGTGCTTACAGCCCAACACCGTGCAGGATGTTTGGCATTTGCCAGAGAACACCAAGATTGGCAAATTCGCCACTGGCGCCCTGTGGTCTTCACAGATGAAAGCAGGTTCACACTGAGCACATGTGACAGACGTGACAGAGTCTGGAGACGCCATGGAGAACGTTCTGCTGCCTGCAACATCCTCCAGCATGACCGGTTTGGCGGTGGGTCAGTCATGGTGTGGGGTGGCATTTCTTTGGGGGGCCGCACAGCCCTCCATGTGCTCGCCAGAGGTAGCCTGACTGCCATTAGGTACCGAGATGAGATCCTCAGACCCCTTGTGAGACCATATGCTGGTGCAGTTGGCCCTGGGTTCCTCCTAATGCAAGACAATGCTAGACCTCATGTGGCTGGAGTGTGTCAGCAGTTCCTGCAAGAGGAAGGCATTGATGCTATGGACTGGCCCGCCCGTTCCCCAGACCTGAATCCAATTGAGCACATCTGGGACATCATGTCTCGCTCCATCCACCAACGCCACGTTGCACCACAGACTGTCCAGGAGTTGGCGGATGCTTTAGTCCAGGTCTGGGAGGAGATCCCTCAGGAGACCATCCGCCACCTCATCAGGAGCATGCACAGGCGTTGTAGGGAGGTCATACAGGCACGTGGAGGCCACACACACTACTGAGCCTCATTTTGACTTGTTTTAAGGACATTACATAACAGTTGGATGAGCCTGTTGTGTGGTTTTCCACTTTAATTTTGAATGTGACTCCAAATCCAGACCTCCATGGGTTGATACATTTGATTTCCATTAATCATTTTTGTGTGATTTTGTTGTCAGCACATTCAACTATGTAAAGAAAAAAGTATTTAATAAGATTATTTCATTCATTCAGATCTAGGATGTGTTATTTTAGTGTTCCCTTAATTTTTTTGAGCAGTGTATTATGAATCAATTCGCAGTGGAGAGGGTCAAAAACGTCAAGTTCCTCAGCATACACATCACTGACGATGTGAAATGGTCCCTTCACAAAGATCCTTAATAAATACAAATACAAAACAGCTTTTCTTCAACCTCAGGAGGCTGAAAAAAAAAAAAACATATAAAATGAAGAAATTTGGCTTGGCACCTAAGACCCTCACAAACTTCTACTGATGTACCATTGAGAGCATCCTGTCGGGCTGTATCCCCGCCTGGTACAGCAATTGCACCGTCCGCAACCGCAGGGCTCCCCAGAGGATGGTGCGGTCAGCCCAACACATCATCGGGGGCACACTGCCTGCCCTCCAGGACATCTACAGCTCCCGGTGTCAAAGGCCAAAAAGATCATCAAGGACCTCAGCCACCCGAGCTATGGCCTGTTCACCTCGCTACCATCTAGAAGGAGGAGACAGTACAGGTGCATCAAAGCTGGGACCGAGAGACTGAAAAACAGCTTCAATCTCCAGGCCATCAGATTGTTGAATCGTCACCACTAGCTGGCCTCCGCCCAGTACCCAGCCCTGAACTTAGTCGCTGTTACAGAGACTGCTTTATCCTATAGAGTCATTGAACACTGGTCACTTTAATAATGTTCACATACTGATTTACCCACTTTATATGTATATACTGTATTCTACTCTAGTCATGGCTCATGATGACCACTCATCCTACATAACTACTGCTGTACACACCTTTTCTATTCATATACTGTCCATACTGTCTATACACACCATGTATACAGTGCATTTGGAAAGTATTCAGACCCCTTCACTTTTTCCACATTTTGTTACGTTACAGCCTCATTCTAAAATTGATTAAATCGTTTTTTTCCCCTCATCAAGCTACACAGAATACCCCATAATGACAAAGCAAAAACAGTTTTTTAGATTTTGCAGCAAATTTATTACAAATAAAAAATTTAAATATCACATTTACATAAGTATTCAGACCATTTACTCAGTACATTGTTGAAGCACCTTTGGCAGCGATTATAGCCTTGAGTCTTCTTGGGTATGATGCTACAAGCTTGGCACACCTGAATTTGGGGAGTTTCTCCCATTCTTCTCTGCAGTGCTATTTTCAGGTCTCTCCAGAGATGTTCGATCGGATTCAAGTCCGGGCTCTGGCTGGGCCACTCAAGGACATTCAGAGACTTGTCCCAAAGCCACTCCTGCGTTGTCTTGGCTGTGTGCTTAGGGTCGTTGTCCTGTTGGAAGGTGAACCTTCGCCCCAGTCTGAGGTCCTGAGCGCTCTGGAGCAGGTTTTCATCAAGGATCTCTCTGTACTTTGCTCCGTTCATCTTTCCCTCCCAGTCCCTGCCGCTGAAAAACATTCCCACAGCATGATGCTGCACCACCATGCTTCAGCGTAGGGATGGTGCCAGTTTTCCTCCAGATGTGACACTTGGCATTCAGGCAAAATAGTTAAATATTGGTTTCAGCAGACAAGAAAATCTTGTTTCTCATGGTCTGAGAGTCCTTTAGGGGCCTTTTGGAAAACTCCAAGTGGGCTGTCATGTGCCTTTTACTGAGAAGTGGCTTACGTCTGGCCATTCTACCATAAAGGCCTGATTGGTGGAGTGCTGCAGAGATGGTTGTCCTTCTGGAAGGTTCTCCCATCTCCACAGAGGAACTCTGGAGCTCTGTCAGAGTGACCATCAGGTTCTTGGTCCCCTCCCCTCCCAATACCCTTTTCCCCCGATTGCTCAGTTTGGCCGGGCGGCCAGCTCTAGGAAGAGTCTTGGTGGTTCCAAACTTCTTCCATTTAAGAATGATGGAGGCCACTGTGTTCTTGGGGACCTTCAATGCTGCAGAATTCTTTGGTAGCCTTCCCCAGATCTGTGCCTCGACACAATCTTGTCTCGGAGCGCTACAGACAATTCCTTCGACCTCATGGCTTGTTTTTTTCTCTGACATGCACTGTCAACTGTGGGACCTTATATAGCCTTTCCAAATCATGTCCAATCAATTGAATTGACCACAGGTAGACTCCAATCAAGTTGTAGAAACATCTGAAGGATGATCAATGGGAACAGGATGCACTTGAGCTCAATTTCGAGTCTCATAGCAAAGGGTCTGAATACTTATGTAAATAAGGTATTTCTAAAAACCTGTAATTCGCTTTGTCATTATGGGGTATTGTGTGTAGATTGATGAGGAAAATGTTTTATTTAATCAATTTTAGAATAAGGCTGTAACGTAACAAAATGTGGAAAAAGTCAAGGGGTCTGAATACTTTCCGAATGCACTGTATATATATATATATTCCGGACTCTGATATTGCTTGTTCTGATATTTCTTAACTTCTTTCTTTTAACTTTTTGGATTATGTGCGTATTGTTTTGTATTGCTAGTTATTATTACTGCACTGTTGGAGCTAGAAACACAAGCATTTCGCTTCACCTTCGATAACATCTGCAAATCTGTGTACGCGACCAATAAACTACATATGGCTACACTTTAGAATAGGGAACACATTTTAAGGTACTATGTCCATATTAGTCCCACATTGAGACAGCTTACTTAGAATCTGTGTCTTGTGTAACTTGCGCTTTATTAAATACTAATATGTATTTACTATGTCTAACAAATAGTGGCTAATATGTGTCGAATGTGTCACCATGTTTTTTCTATTATTTGTTGGTTTCGTTTATCATGATCATTTCTAGTGATGATCGTAATGATAAGCCTTTATTGTAGCAAAAAAAATTGTTACAACATTTTTTTAAACACAAAGATCAAAACCCTGTTCCTACATTTGAATATAAAAATGCATTTTAGCAAACAAAACTATGCTACATTTTATCTCTGGGACCCTCAGGATGACAAATCAGAGCAAGATTACTGAATGTAAGTACATTATGTACCTTCAGAGGTGAATGTATCAAACCAGTTGCCGTGACAAAAGTGTTTTGTTGTCTCAAACATTAGCATAGTATTTTTTTTTCTGTAAATTGGACACTGCAGTTAGATTAACAAGAATTTAAGCTTTCTGCCCATATAAGACATGTCTATGTCATATTGAGCAGCAGCCGTCCCAGTATAGGGACACCGATCCTGTAGAGGTTAATGTGGCATTTACTTTTTTTAATGTCTATTATGACCATTTATTTTGACTGTGTTATAATACTTGCATGTGTTTGACATTGTAATTCTCTGTAGAGGTGTGTGATTCAAATGGCTACCAGAGAGCCACAGGCTATTCATCTGATTCTACAGATTCTCCCCTGTAGAATCAGTGGCCTGTACTCATAAAGCATCTCAGACTAGGAGTGTTGATCTAGGATCAGGTCTCTCCTGTCCATGTCATCTTATTCATTAGCATGTTAAAGGTCAAACTAATCCTAGATAAGCAAGCCTACTCTGAGGTGCTTTATGAATACAGGACAGCATGCCTTTGACTAATACTGTATCCTGCATTTAAGTAATATTTACATAGGCTATTGCACAACTGTGCTCAAATCCTCTAGGAGCTGCACAACGCTCTGTGTCACTCCCGGGCAGGGCCCATTGATGTTCCCGGTCTGACCGGGACTCTCAGAACCTGCAAAATGTGTCTGTTTCATCTCTCAATTACAGAATGAGTTTGAAGTGCTGATGTTCAGACCTTTATCTGTCACAATATGACTCAAGTTTGTTGAAGTGTTTAAAAAGAAAAGGGATGCATCACCGGCAGCTGGTGCTGTTTCAAAGCAGCCCCATCCCCTTAAAGATGAAATCAATTTTGTTTCAAGTCCTGTACCTCTGCTGGATGATGAGGGCTCCAGGGGTGGGTTTTTACAGCGAGTGAAGAGGGGAGGGAGAAAGAAAATCTGTTTGATTTGTCAGAACTTCTTTAGATGAATATACAGCTGTCACTATACTGAGTAGCCAGACCTTATCATCACCTTTCATCTGGCTGATTTCCCCCCAGGCACCAGACACACCATTCACACACACACATACACACTTGCACACACACACATACACACACACACACACACACACACACACACACACACACTTGCACACACACGCACATGCACACACCGTTCACACGCACACACACAAACCTCTGCAGCGCAGGACAACCGCCTCTCCCTGATTAGAGCAGAGAGCGAAAGGGGGTCACTAAGGTGAGTATGATAGTGACATAGAAGAAAGAAACCAGTCAAATGTTCTGCTGTTCCCTGTTAGAGGTGTTTGGCACTAATCGATCTCCATATGTTTGTGTGTGCATTCACATGCATGTGTACGTGTGTTAGTATGGGTATAGTATGTCTGTCTCTGAATGTCAATGTATTGCCACACTCAACCAAAGACTACACTAGTTGTCTATCTGTCTAGTTCACACGTTAACAGGGCCACATGAGCACATCGTCAGAACAGCAGTCTAATTGAGTGTGATGGGCTTTTGAAGGTCCATTTGCAGGCTCCGGCTCTAATGCAAACAGAGACATCAAGAGTCTCTCTGTGATTTGAGTCTTTAAATAACACGTTGTGTTTAATCACCAGCCAGGCTGAGCGTGGGGGAGAGAGAAAAAAAGAGAGAGTGGGAAAGAGAGAAAAGAGGTCACATTCTAATACGAGTGTGATGAGTTGATTACACATGTGGATCTTTCAGTACAGTAATCAAGTATTCTAGACTCAGATATTACAGTAGTGCTGTACAAACACGCACATGCACGCACACATGCATGCACATACGCACACACACACACACACAAACGCCCCCCCACCCACAAACACACACACTAAGCATGTTAATGAAACATAGCTGATCTCTGTACCAGTACCCTCAGGGCAGGTTGGAGATTCGGTAGGTGACAAGAACACTTATGCATGAATCCCTTTGGCAATGAGGAACACTAATCAGTCAAGCCCGTACCCTGAGAAACAAGCAGGACTGGGACAGGAGTGGGATCATTATTAATTAACAAGTTTAAAAGTGAAGGCACACTCTGAGACATCACTAATTACTGCTGCTGGTGCTGCACTTGAAACACACCTGAGATACATGTGTGGATGTGTGTCTGTGTGTTTGCTTAACCCACACTTTGTTTCCTCTCCTGGGTGTTCTATGCTGCTATCCCAGTGCACATTCCTCCACCTCTGGCTCACACACACACACACACACACACACACACACACACACACACACACACACACACACACACACACACACACACACAAACAATTTTCTGCTTAGCCTTGAAATACCTCTTCTCCTGTATGTGTTCAGATTAATTTAGTCCCTCAATGAGTTCCACGGACACTGAAGTATCTGTCAGTTGACGGCCTCAGTTTAATGCATAGAGCAGGACTGTGTTATTATTACATTACAGTAAGACAATGATTTACAATTAATTCCATTCCATTCTAACACACACAGATTGTCATGGACTCAAACTGAGTGAGCAAGTAAAACAATAGACCTATAGCATATTCATAGTTATTAGAAAAAGGTTGTTATTAATAAAAAAAATCACCATGAACTGTTAAAAGTGCTCATATTGCTGGTTGCAATTCCTCATATTGCAGCCAGGAGGCACTCTTAAAAAAAACGTGGATTATTCATTATCAATTAAATGAATTATACTATCTCTATGGGTAAACCTTTCATCCTAAAGTTTGCTCATCAAAATCCTGACAATGTCATTTAGGTCAATACAGCAAAGTATCCCAATTCCCTTCATACAAATTGATCTTTTTTTGTCTTATTTTAATTGAACACACACTTTATTATTTAAATGCTTATCTAACTGTCTCTTCTATATTTATTCAGAGTATGGAATCACATAAACACACACCTCTCCTGTGTTGCCACACTCTCATTCATCCCCATTCCATTCCTAAGTGGAAATGAGGTCTATAGGTGGTTCACAGCCTGTCTGGGCTGTTTTAGGGACATTAGAAGATTCTGAAATGTGCAACTCAGCATTGAGAGAAACGTGGAAGTCTTAAACCCTGTCATTTTATGTAACCTCCCCTCTTTCACATGGGCTGTTGATGAAAATGCAGGTGACAATACCTGTCCAGGAGAAGTAGGTTCTGTCTTAAATGGCACCCTATTAATTCCCTATATAGTGCACTACTTTTGACCAGAGCCCTATGCTCCCTGGTCAAAGTAGTGCACTATATAGGGGATAGGGTGCCATTTAGGATGCAGTCGTAGAGAGATCCAACAGGCTCCTTAGAGAGAAAAAAAAATTAAGGGGACGGACTTTCTCAACTTTGCACCTTTTTCTCTCATTAAAAACACTATATTGAAATCTAAAATTGAAATCGATCTTTTTCTTTTACCTTCTCAGAACCTTAATTTGTCATTTTGCATGACCAGCTACAAACGTTTAGTACATCTGGCGCTATGTCTACTGATAGGATGTGCAGGTGAGAGACCCTGCAGTCAGTCTGTGAAGGAGTGTTGCTCAACTCTGACACTCTCCTACCTCCTGCAGCTCAGTTGGTAGAGCATGGCGCTTGCAACGCCAGAGTTGTGGGTTCGATTCCCAAGGGGGGCCAGTATGAAAAATTTATGCACTCACTAACTGTAAGTCGCTCTGGATAAGAGCGTCTGCTAAATGACTCAAATGTAAATGTAAAATGCAGGCCTCAGGTGTGAGACAATAGACTACTCGATCTTTCTCTCCCTCTCAATCTCTCTGTAGCCCCTTTGTCTCTCCCTCTCTATTTCAATATTCCTCTATGTCTCGCTCTCCCTTCTCACCTTTGTCTCGCTCCCCCTCTCCCTCTCTCTAGGGTCGTATATCCACCATCAGCTTGTCTTTCTCTGGCAGTGCTGCACACCATCTCTCCCCTCTCTCCTTCTCTCCCTCTCATTCTCACTCACACTCTCCGGACCGGGTGGGAGGACAACATTGCTCTCATTCAGACACACAATCCTGTTTTGTTACCTTGTAAATTATTTTCCTGGGAGGATGTTGGGCTTGGAGGAGGAAATGAGATGGGAGGCTCCTCCACCATGTGAGAAATTAGCCCAGAGATATGTGATCCTGCCTGGGCTCCCTCGGGCCCCAACCTCCCCTCCTCCTCCTCCTCCTCTCCTTCTTCCTCCTCCTCCCCTGGTGGCTAGCTGCTGGCCTGGCTCTGTCCTCAACGCTGGAGTGAGACTAGACGGCCTGTCAGACTGCACATGTTCCTGTGATACCTCCCAATAACACATCTGGTGTATTAGAGAGAGAGAGTGTGTGTGTGTGTGTGTGTGTGTGTGTGTGTGTGTGTGTGTGTGTGTGTGTGTGTGTGTGTGTGTGTGTGTGTGTGTGTGTGTGTGTGTGTGTGTGTGTGTGTGTGTGTGTGTGTGTGTGTGTGTGTGTGTGTGTGTGTGTGTGTGTGTGTGTGTGTGTGTGCGTGTGTGTGAGCATGCATTTGTGTGTGTGCACGGACATGCGTGAAAAACTGCTGATAGTAGCAAGGTTAATTTTAGGACAGTAGATCTCTCTGTCTTCTTTATTTGACTAAAACTCTTTAATACAAATCATGGAATGAAACACTCTAGTGTAGCTGTATGGTTACACTATCCATTATGGTGCAAAATGCATTCCTGTAAAGGACAAACGAGTCTATTCATTACTGATAGGTGCAAACAGGTCGCTGTACTTCACAGCAACCTGTGGTAGTAATCTTCCTGTATGTTTGAGAAACCGTTTCCATTTTGATATGTCCATTTCCTTTACTCTGTCTCCATCTTGTGGTCAACACTGTGCTGTAACGTTGATGTCAAAAAGGTCAACTATAGAGAGAAGGAAGGAATGCAGAGAAGGAATGCTTATTAGGGTATCTAAAAGTTTTTTTTATGGTAGCTAAATTGTTATAGACTCATTATTAAAGGTAGAATTTAAGCTGAGGAGAACCTGAAACAGTTATATGTAGTAAAAAAGCAGCTCTGATTCCTGTAGTAAGCCTAGATTCCAATACCAAAGTGCATACGTATAACGGCCTACTTGATATTGACAATGACAGAGGACATGGAGCTCGAGACATGCGAATTAGTCTACAAACAAAGGGAAACTTAGGCCTATAGACTTATTTATGAAAATAAAAACACATCTTCTTTCTTGTGAGTGTTGCAGGTGTTCGTGCACCTGAACATCACATCAACTTATCTTGGAGGATTGCAAACGGGTAAATTAATTAATTGAAATGTTTAACTCAAATACGAGAAGAACCAGAAGCACATTTCCTCAACACATTAGACTTGCGCAGGGTAAATACTAATGATACTGGCAAAAAATGTAATGAAAACAAAATATATAGCCTACTTTGGGGAAACTAATTACTAAATAGATAGCCTATAGGGAAATAAGAACCAACCAAACAATATAAGTGGAATTATAAACAAGGTGGTTCGAGCCCTGAATACTGATCAGACCGTATACCACAGGTATGACAGAACATTTATTTTAACTGCTCTAATTACGTTGGTACATTTAAACATTTTAAATTTTCGTCATTTAGCAGACGCTCTTATCCAGAGCGACTTACAAATTGGTGCATTCACCCCACTTTTTTGGGGTGGGGCGGGGGTAGGGGGAGGGAAGAAGGATTACTTTTATCCTATCCCAGGTATTCCTTAAAGAGGTGGGGTTTCAAGTGTCTCCGGAAGGTGGTGAGTGACTCCGCTGTCCTGGCGTCGTGAGGGAGCTTGTTCCACCATTGGGGTGCCAGAGCAGCGAACAGTTTTGACTGGGCTGAGCGGGAACTGTGCTTCCGCAAAGGTAGGGGGGCCAGCAGGCCAGAGGTGGATGAACGCAATGCCCTCGTTTGGGTATAGGGACTGATCAGAGCCTGAAGGTACGGAGGTGCCGTTCCCCTCACAGCTCCGTAGGCAAGCACCATGGTCTTGTAGCAGATGCGGGCTTCAACTGGAAGCCAGTGGAGTGTGCAGAGGAGCGGGGTGACGTGAGAGAACTTGGGAAGGTTGAACACCAGACGGGCTGCAGCATTCTGGATGAGTTGTAGGAGTTTAATGGCACAGGCAGGGAGCCCAGCCAACAGCGAGTTGCAGTAATCCAGACGGGAGATGACAAGTGCCTGGATTAGGACCTGTGCCACTTCCTGTGTAAGGTAGGGTCATACTCTGCGAATGTTGTAGAGCATGAACCTACAGGATCGGGTCACCGTTTTGATGTTAGCGGAGAACGACAGGGTGTTGTCCAGAGTCACGCCAAGGTTCTTTGCACTCTGGGAGGAAGACACAATGGAGTTGTCAACCGTGATGGCGAGATCATGGAGCGGGCAGTCCTTCCCCGGGAGGAAGAGCAGCTCCGTCTTGCCGAGGTTCAGCTTGAGGTGGTGATCCATCATCCACACTGATATGTCTGCCAGACATGCAGAGATGCGATTCGCCACCTGGTTATCAGAAGGGGGAAAGGAGAAGATGAATTGTGTGTCGTCTGCGTAGCAATGATAGGAGAGACCATGTGAGGATATGACAGAGCCAAGTGATTTGGTGTATAGAGAGAATAGGAGAGGGCCAAGAACTGAGCCATGGGGGACACCAGTGGTGAGAGCACGTGGTGCGGAGACAGTGAGGTAGGACGCAATCCAAGAGTGAGCCGCGCCGGAGATGCCCAACTCGGAGAGGGTGGAGAGGAGGATATGATGGTTCACAGTATCAAAGGCAGCAGATAGGTCTAGAAGGATGAGAGCAGAGGAGAGAGAGTTAACTTTAGCAGTGCGGAGAGCCTCCGTGACACAGAGAAGAGCAGTCTCAGTTGAATGACCAGTCTTGAAACCTGACTGGTTTGGATCAAGAAGGTCATTCTGAGAGAGATAGCAAGAGAGTTGGCTAAAGACGGCACGCTCAAGAGTTTTGGAGAGAAAAGAAAGAAGGGATCCTGGTCTGTAGTTGTTGACATCGGAGGGATCGAGTGTAGGTTTTTTGAGAAGGGGTGCAACTCTCGCTCTCTTGAAGACGGAAGGGACATAGCCAGTGGTCAAGGATGAGTTGATGAGCGAGGTGAGGTAAGGGAGAAGGTCTCCGGAAATGGTCTGGAGAACACAGGAGGGGATATGGTCAAGCGGGCAGGTTGCTGGGCGGCCGGCCGTCACAAGTCGCAAGATTTCATCTGGAGAGAGAGCGGAGAAAGAAGTCAAAGCATAGGGTAGAGCAGCGTGAGCAGGACCAGCGGTGTCATTTGACTTAATAAATGAGGATCGGATGTCGTCAACCTTCTTTTCAAAATGGTTGACAAAGTCATCCACAGAGAGGGAGGAGGGAGGGGGAGGAGGAGGAGGAGGATTCAGCAGGGAGGAGAAGGTGGCAAAGAGCTTCCTAGGGTTAGAGGCAGAGGCTTGAAATGTATAGTGGTAGAAAGTGGCTTTAGCAGCAGAAACAGAGGAAGAAAATGTAGAGAGGAGGGAGTGAAAAGATGACAGGTTGGCAGGGAGTCTAGTTTTCCTCCATTTCCGCTCGGCTGCCCGGAGCCCTGTTCTGTGAGCTCGCAATGAGTCGTCAAGCCACGGAGCAGGAGTGGAGGACCGAGACGGCCGGGAGGATAGGGGAAGGAGAGGAAAAGGGAGGAGAGGAGGGTTGAGGAGGCAGAATCAGGAGATTGGAGGGAGAAGGATTGAGCAGAGGGAAGAGATGATAGGATGGAAGAGGAAAGAGTAGCTGGAGAGAGGGAGTGAAGGTCGCGACGGCGCATTACCATCTGAGTAGGGGCAGAGTGAGTAGTGTTGGAGGAGAGCGAGAGAGAAAAGGATACAAAGTAGTGGTCGGAGACTTGGAGGGGAGTTGCAGTGAGATTAGTAGAAGAACAGAATCTAGTAAAGATGAGGTCAAGCGTATTGCCTGCCTTGTGAGTAGGGGGAGATGGTGAGAGGGTGAGGTCAAAAGAGGAGAGGAGTGGAAAGAAGGAGGCAGAGAGAAATTAGTCAAAGGTAGACGTAGGGAGGTTAAAGTCACCCAGAACTGTGAGGGGTGAGCCATCCTCAGGAAAGGAACTTATCAAGGCGTCAAGCTCATTGATGAACTCTCCAAGGGAACCTGGAGGGCGATAAATGATAAGGATGTTAAGCTTGAATGGGCTAGTGACTGTGACAGCATGGAATTCAAATGAGGAGATAGACAGATGGGTCAGGGGAGAAAGCGAGAATGTCCACTTGGGAGAGATGAGGATTCCTGTGCCACCGCCCGCTGACTAGGGGTATGCGAGAACACATGGTCAGACGAGGAGAGAGCAGTAGGAGTAGCAGTGTTTTCTGTGGTAATCCATGTTTCCGTCAGTGCCAAGAAGTCGAGGGACTGGAGGTTAGCATAGGCTGAGATGAACTCTGCCTTGTTGGCCGCAGAACGGCAGTTCCAGAGGCTGCCAGAGACCTGGAACTCCACGTGGGTCGTGCGTGCAGGGACCACCAGGTTAGAGAGGCAGCAGCCACGCGGTGTGAGGCGTTTGTATTGCCTGTGCGGAGAGGAGAGAACAAGCATTGACAGACACATAGTTGACAGGCTACAGAAAAGGCTACACTAATGCAAAGGAGATCGGAATGAAATTAACTAAACATCTGGGGCAGCGAGGCCTCCCTCACTAACCTTTCACTGAAACACTCAAATACAACTCTTCCAACTTCCACTTTAGAATGTATCATTGCTGTAATCTACAGTAGTTCAATGTTTCCAGGAATAGACTAACTTAGTTTATTCAGCTAGCTAACTTGGTACAGTATTCTTCTGTGAAAACCGCCCAGGGCACCGTATCCTATGACGCAATAACACACGGTTTAGCACCAATACTTGGTTACAACAAACTACCAATGGATCATTCATGTCCATGTCTAGTTCCTTTCATAACGCAGAAGTAATTAAATGTTGGCTAGCTAGCACAAAGTCAGTCATGCTAGCTACACAAGTGGACTACACATCTCGAATGTTCAGAAAGTGAAGCTTACGTTGCAAAATTCTCATTGACTAAAATGATACAGTACTGCTAGCTGGTAATGTTGGCTAACTAGCAGTGGCTGCGGTGTTGACTGTTTGAAAATGTAGCTGGCTAGCTAACCTCGATAGTTTCTCTATACTACACCTTTGTCTTTGATACCAAGACAACTATGTAGCTAGCTAACTTTATACTAATCAAATCGTTCCGTTGAAATGTATTTAGTTGCTACAGTACTGCTAGCTGGTATAGTTGGCCAGCTAGCAGTGGCTGCGGTGTTGCTAACCGCTAGCTAGCTTTAATGGTCCAGGTAGTGGGTTAGCTAGCTAGCCTCGTGCTTCACCGGGCTCAGCCGAATACACTACAATACTTACCTACAATAACTACCTACAATAACTACCTGGATAAACTACCTACAATACCTACCTACAATCTAAATGCATGGTTTAAGCTTTACTCAACACATATAAAGAAGAAGCCAAGCTTACCTCCCCGCTTAGAGGAACACAACCTCACCCCATCGCTCCTCAGGTACCACCTTATAATAGAAATAAGGCACCTCGGGGGTTTGTGATATATGGCCAATATACCACGGCTAAGGACTATGTCCAGGCTTAGGCTACTGTCGAAGGTCAACTGTTGAAGAGCTAAACCAAAAGATCCTACTAGAAAGTTTTTTAGGCCCTAAACTCTGCCTGTTTTTGTAAAAAAAAATATGCAATCAGACCTTGCTGCTGGCTATAGAATTATAATAATTACGCCTATGATACAATAGTTGGTGCATCAACTTGTCAATCAAGAGCCCATTATTCTTTGACAATGGGCTCTTGCAATCAGACCTTGCTGCTGGCTATAGAATTATAATAATTACGCCTATGATACAATAGTTGGTGCATCAACTTGTCAATCAAGAGCCCATTATTCTTTGACAATGGGTTTAATTTCATCATCTGTATCAACACAGTTTGACATCATTTTGAATGGTAGGCCTACCATCTATTTCAATGGGGAAATGCGATTCGCGGGAAAAAGTGTCCGACCTCGCAACAGTAACTAAGGGGCGCGGCTTGATATTGTCTCTATTATGACGTTACATAGTATGCAGGTAAAAATCATAGTCACGCTTTTTCTTGGAGGACTAAAGGATGTAGGCCTAAGTATAAAACTAGACAATGACATTTCCTGAATACAATGTGTGTGCTTGCTTTTCTTGAAGTAGGCTATTAGTGGTAGCAGTTGGAAAGGGGGGCTCCCTCTAAACTGCGTGGGTGCGCGGGCCCGCAGTAGCCCAGAGACTGCCTCGCAGCTCCCCGGGACTGTCGCGCAGAGTGCACAAATATTAGCCAACAGAGAGAAGCACGAGATTGAATTTTCCCTGTTAGTTAACACCATCAACGTTTCCCTTTACTCATGTACGTTTCCTTTTACTCACTAGCCACTTTCAATGCGACATACCGAAACAAAACGAACTATGCAAGATATTTTGTTGTAGGCAGAACGCATCAGAGTAGGATTCTATTGCACACGACTCAGCCCGTACTCTAGACCAGTGCGGCATTACCAATCAGAGCTGCAGTAGGCCTATATGCAAATAGACCATTGCCATACAGTGCATTCGGAAAGTATTCAGACCCTTTCCCTTTTACCACATTTTGTTATGTTACAGCCTTATCTGGAGAAAACCTGGCAACATCTCTATGGTGAAACATGGGGATGGCAGCATCATGCTGTGGGGATGTTTTTCAGTGGCAGGGACTGGGAGACTAGTCAGGACTGAGGGAAAGATGAACAGAGCAAAGTACAGAGAGATCCTTGATGAAAACCTGCTCCAGAGCGCTCAGGACCTCAGACTAGGGCGAAGGTTCACCTTCCAACAGGACAATGACCCTAAGCACACAGCCAAGTGGCTTCGGGACAAGTCTCTGAATGTCCTTGAGTGGCCCAGCCAGAGCCAGATCGAACATCTCTGGAGAGACCTGAAAATAGCGGTGCAGTGACACTCCTCATTCAACCTGACAGAGCTTGAGAGGATCTGCAGAGAAGAATGGGAGACACTCCACAAATACAGGTGTGCAAAGCTTGTAGTGTAATACCCAAGAAGACGCGAGGCTGTAATCGCTTCGAAAGGTGCTTCAACAAAGTACTGAGTAAAGGGTCTGAATATTTATGTAAATGTGATATTTCAGTTTTTTATTTGTAATAGATTTGATGATGGGGGGAAACAATTTAATAAATTTTAGAATAAGGCTTTAACGTAACAAAATGTGGAAAAAGTCAAGGGCTCTGAATACTTTCCAAATGCACTGTATATGAATCTGTGCCATTTACTTTGAACTGGACTGTGTTTACAGCTGTGGTCGTGAGTAAATGCGTTTGTTTTGAGATCAAAGCGAGAGCTGCATGTAGCCACGTGTGCACATTTTGTTCATATCCTTTGCTAGTTAGTGAGTTATTAGCCCAGTCATAGATCATTTGTAGTCAGCAATAGGGGAGTGATTGCTTCCTACAAGAGCACAAAACCTGTACATTTTTATAGACATCTTTGAAAAGTGAGTCAGGTAAATAACTTATTTTTTCTTAAAGGGGCAGTGTTGTATTTTGAGACAGGCTTGAATAGCCAATAGGCAGAGGGTAGCATAATTTGTCTGATTCTCTGTAATAATGGGATGGGAATAATAATGCATTTTATTTTGTAAAGTGGTTTCTTGCATCAAACAACAAAACAACATTTTTAGTCACCCCCTTGTCTGAAGGACAGGTTAATGTCAAGCCCTGCATGTTATTTTTTTTCTTCAAAAGTCTCATGGAATGTAGGCTTACATTGAACACCACACATTGGCTGCTACCGTAGGCTGAATGATAGAACACCTATTTCCATGTTAAAATGTTATGGGATGCATTTTCTCCATTGTTTTTGATGGTAGGCCACTCTGGTAGGCCTACATTATGATCAAATAGCTACAGTAGCCTACTTGACCACTGTTAAAACTGTAACTTAAAGCGGGTACAGCCTCAGTGTTCACAGTAAATGCGTGCTGGAAGTTGCACAGAATTTTCACAATGTTCAAGTTTCCGCTCAGCAGACCTGAAATTTGCTCAGTGCCCAACATTTTTTGAGGGAACATTGATAAAAAGTAAAAGTAGCCAGATGGCACAATTTTCTTGTTTTTTAAATTGATGGATAGCCAGGGGCACACTCCAACACTCAGACATAATTTACAAACAAAGCGTGTGTGTTTAGTGAGTCCGCCAAGGATGTTCTCTTGATAAGTGTGTGAATTGGACCATTTTCCTGTCCTGCTAATCATTCAAAAGTACTTTTGGGTGTCAGGGAAAATGTATGGAGTAAAGATTACATCATTGTCTTTAGGAATGTAGTGAAGTAAAAGTAAAAGTTGTCAAAACTATGAATAGTAAAAGTAAAGTACTGTCACGCCCTGGCTCTGGGGACTCTTAAATGTTGAGCCAGGGTGTGGATTTTCCTATGTTTTCATTCTAGATCATTTAGATCTATGTTGGCCAGGGTGGTTCCCAATCAGAGGCAGCTGTAGCTCGTTGTCTCTGATTGGGAACCATACTTAGGCAGCCTGTTTTCACTAGTCATTGTGGGATCTTGTTCCGTTAAGGTTTGTGTTATTTAACCTAGGACTTCACGTATCGTTTGTTTATTGTTTTGGTTCGTGTGTGTACACAATAAAGTATGTACGCTTATCACGCTGCGCCTTGGTCCGCTTCATCTATCGACGATCGTGACAAGTACAGATACCCAAAAAAAATTAAACAGCTCAAGTAGTACTTTAAAGTAGTTTTACCTAAGTACTTTACACCACTGGTAAATAGAGATCCACATATCCTATATGGCAGGCTACCTTTCTACCTCACTGACAGTCCATCCAATCTGATGTGAATTCCATAATAAATGGAAATGTGACGTTTGTTTGTCCAGTTTCTCTCCTCTCTAGCAGAGGAATGGTTTGGAGCAACACATCCTAGAGTGGGATGGGAGCTCACTCTCTCTGCTGCCCTGATTTTGTTTTGTCTGATATTCCTATGGAGGACCTTCTTTGCGTAAACCTTTTGTATTATTATCATGTTACAACAATTTCCATTTTCCACACTGTTCAATTTTCTGAATTGCAGAAAATAATCATTTTGCATTTTGATTGATCTTCTAATGATGTATTATGTAGTCCATATTTGAACGTTGTTCTCATTGCCTTGTCTCTCTTTCTTATAGCTCAAAAGCAGGATATATCTACAGTGGGGAGAACAAGTATTTGATACACTGTTGATTTTGCAGGTTTTCCTACTTACAAAGCATGTAGAGGTCTGTAATTTTTTATCATAGGTACACTTCAACTGTGAGACGGAATCTAAAACAAAAATCCAGAAAATCACATTGTATGATTTTTAAGTAATTAATTTGCATTTTATTGCATGACATAAGTATTTGATCACCTACCAACCAGTAAGAATTCCGGCTCTCACAGACCTGTTAGTTTTTCTTTAAGAAGCCCTCCTGTTCTCCACTCATTACCTGTATTAACTGCACCTGTTTGAATTTGTTACCTGTATAAAAGACACCTGTCCACACACTCAATCAAACAGACTCCAACCTCTCCACAATGGCCAAGACCAGAGAGCTGTGTAAGGACATCAGGGATAAAATTGTAGACCTGCACAAGGCTGGGATGGGCTACAGGACAATAGGCAAGCAGCTTGGTGAGAAGCCAACAACTCTTGGTGCAATTATTAGAAAATGGAAGAAGTTCAAGATGATGGTCAATCACCCTCGGTCTGGGGCTCCATGCAAGATCTCATCTCGTGGGGGCATCAATGATCATGAGGAAGGTGAGGGATCAGCCCAGAACTACACGGCAGGACCTGGTCAATGACCTGAAGAGAGCTGGGACCACAGTCTCAAAGAAAACCATTAGTAACACACTACGCCGTCATGGATTAAAATCCTGCAGCGCACGCAAGGTCCCACTGCTCAAGCTAGCGCATGTTCAGGCCCGTCTGAAGTTTGCCAATGACCATCTGGATGATCCAGAGGAAGAATGGGAGAAGGTCATGTGGTCTGATGAGACAAAAATAGAGCTTTTTGGTCTAAACTCCACTCGCCGTGTTAGGAGGAAGAAGAAGGATGAGTACAACCCCAAGAACACCATCCCAACCGTGGAGCATGGAGGTGGAAACATCATTCTTTGGGGATGCTTTTCTGCAAAGGGGACAGGACGACTGCACCGTATTGAGAGGAGGATGGATGGGGCCATGTATCGCGAGATCTTGGTCAGCAATCTCCTTCCCTCAGTAAGAGCATTGAAGATGGGTCGTGGCTGGGTCTTCCAGCATGACAACGACCCGAAACACACAGCCAGGGCAACTAAGGAGTGGCTCCGTAAGAAGCATCTCAAGGTCCTGGAGTGGCCTAGCCAGTCTCCAGACCTGAACCCAATAGAACATCTTTGGAGGGAGCTGAAAGTCCATATTGCCCAACGACAGCCCCGAAACCTGAAGGATCTGGAGAAGGTCTGTATGGAGGAGTGGGCCAAAATCCCTGCTGCAGTGTGTGCAAACCTGGTCAAGACCTACAGGAAACGTATGATCTCTGTAATTGCAAACAAAGGTTTCTGTACCAAATATTAAGTTCTGCTTTTCTGATGTATCAAATACTTATGTCATGCAATAAAATACAAATTAATTACAGTGAGGGAAAAAAGTATTTGATCCCCTGCTGATTTTGTACGTTTGCCGACTGACAAAGAAATGATCAGTCTATAATTTTAATTGTAGGTTTATTTGAACAGTGAGAGACAGAATAAGAACAACAAAATCCAGAAAAACGCATGTCAAAAATGTTATAAATTGATTTGCATATTAATGAGGGAAATAAGTATTTGACCCCCTCTCAATCAGAAAGATTTCTGGCTCCCAGGTGTCTTTTATACAGGTAACGAGCTGAGATTAGGAGCACACTCTTAAAGGGAGTGCTCCTAATCTCAGTTTGTTACCTGTATAAAAGACACCTGTCCACAGAAGCAATCAATCAATTAGATTCCAAACTCTCCACCATGGTCAAGACCAAAGAGCTCTCCAAGGATGTCAGGGACAAGATTGTAGACCTACACAAGGCTGGAATGGGCTACAAGGCCATCGCCAAGCAGCTTGGTTAGAAGGTGACAACAGTTGGTGCGATTATTCGCAAATGGAAGAAACACAAAATAACTGTCAATCTCCCTCAGCCTGGGGCTCCATGCAAGATCTCACCTCGTGGAGTTGCAATGATCATGAGAATGGTGAGGAATCATTCCAGAACTACACAGGAGGATCTTGTCAATGATCTCAAGGCAGCTGGGACCATAGTCACCAAGAAAACAATTGGTAACACACTACACCGTGAAGGACTGAAATCCTGCAGCGCCCACAAGGTCCCCCTGCTCAAAAAAGCATATATACAGGCCCGTCTGAAGTTTGCCAATGAACATCTAAATGATTCAGAGGAGAACTGGGTGAAAGTGTTGTGGTCAGATGAGTCCAAAATCGAGCTCTTTGGCATCAACTCAACTTGCCGTGTTTGGAGGAGGAGGAATGCTGCCTATGACCCCAAGAACACCATCCCCACCGTCAAACATGGAGGTGGAAACATTATGCTTTGGGGGTGTTTTTCTGCTAAGGGGACAGGACAACTTCACCGCATCAAAGGGACGATGGATGGGGCCATGTACCGTCAAATCTTGGGTGAGAACTTCCTTCCCTCAGCCAGGGCATTGAAAATGGGTCGTGGATGGTTATTCCAGCATGACAATGACCCAAAACACACGGCCAAGGCAACAAAGGAGTGGCTCAAGAAAGAAGCACATTAAGGTCCTGGAGTGGCCTAGCCAGTCTCCAGACCTTAATCCCATAGAAAATATGTGGAGGGAGCTGAAGGTTCGAGTTGCCAAACGTCAGCCTCGAAACCTTAATGACTTGGAGAAGTTCTGCAAAGAGGAGTGGGACAAAATCCCACCTGAAATGTGTGCAAACCTGGTGGCCAACTACAAGAAACATCTGACCTCTGTGATTGCCAACAAGGGTTTTGCCACCAAGTACTAAGTCATGTTTTGCAGAGGGGTCAAATATTTATTTCCCTCATTAAAATGCAAATCAATTCATAACATTTTTGACATGCGTTTTTCTGGATTTTTTGGTTGTTATTCTGTCTCTCTCTGTTCAAATAAACCTACCATTAAAATTATAGACTGATCATGTCTTTGTCAGTGGGAAAACGTACAAAATCAGCAGGGGATCAAATACTTTTTTCTTAAAAATCATACAATGTGATTTTCTGGAATTTTGTTTTAGATTCCGTCTCTCACAGTTGAAGTGTACCTATGATAAAAAATTACAGACCTCTACATGCTTTGGTAGTAGGAAAACCTGCAAAATCAGCAGTGTATCAAATATTTGTTCTCCCCACTGTATGTGAGTTTTTCTACCTTTGATTAGTAGCTCAGATAAGGAGAAGCATGCTTTTGTATTTACATTTTATACAGTAGATTTAGCTCCTTAGTCATCCCTGAACCAAGACTAATTTCATATTCCCCTCTGTATCACCAGTGACTGAGATGCAGCTAAACGTGAAAATCGCCCAGCTATCGAAAAATAAATGTGACACAATTATTAAATTGTCTGAAATGGAGATACTGGCATGTTTCAGAAGCTATTCAAGTCAGACCAGGGACTTGAATAACATATACTTTTCCATGATCATTGTAACTTATGTTCTAAATCTGGTTTGTTTTAGTTGAAGAACTATGACACACGGGTGCAATGGTCGCGGGCATACCCGCAGTCCTCTACTTTAGGTAGTTTCCCTTCCCTCTACAGTGTATGACCAATGTGGCATCATGTCTAATAGACTGACATTGACTAATGTTTAGTTACTGGAAATGTATGTAGTTCTATAGGTGCAAAGACAAAAAAGTATTTAACCATTAACATACGGTCAAAGTATAGTCTATTTATCAACTTGTTTCATTGTCATGGTCAGATGTTTATCACACAGTTAACATTGAGCCCATCTCTTTTTATCCCAAGGATAAGAAGGAACAGCGGAACATCAGAGCTGCAGAAATGGAGGCATTTCATCTACGACTCCAGGAGCGTGATGAACACATACAGAAACTGAAAGCTGTTGTAAGTCCATTACTGCTCAATCAAACTCACTCTTTTGGTATGATGATAAAGAGCTAACTTAATGGGGTTCCTGTTATGGCTCTCAACAGGTGGGACTGATGGAACCACTTAAAGAGCATCACGGTGGTGCCAGGATGCCCTGTGCCACCAACACCCACAGTTTGATCAGAGTATAAAAAGATTGCAATCTGTTTATCGACCTACTAAGCTTACTTGTCAGGATTGTTCGAGGGTAGAAGCATGCAGGATTATCCACAACTAAATGCTGCATTGATATGTGGATCAAATAATCACCTTTGTTACAGATATCAAGAGTGAGGAAAAGAGTGAGATCAAGGTCACTGAGATGAGGGATGTGGCCCTAGTAAGTTAATGTATAGTCAGTGTAAGCTAGGAGACATTTGGTTAAGTTATTGAAATAAGTAGATGTAAATAATGGGTGTTGATTACAGAAAGGACCTGCTTTTCAGTTTCCCCCAAACTGGAAATACTATCATATTTTACAACGGATCAGTTGTTTGCTGGCACTTAAAAATGCATAATTTTCCACACTGGAGGAGGAGAACAGGGGTCTTTGGGGTAGGCTATGTTACAAACACACAACATACAGTGCATTCGGAAAGTATTCAGACCCCTTGACTTTTTCCACATTTTGTTACATTACAGCCTTATTCTAAAATGGATGAAATTGTTTTTTCCCCCCTCATCAATCTACACACAATACCCAATTTTGTTTTTAGACATTTTTGCTAAAAAATAAATACATAAAAACGGACATATCACATTTACATAAGTATTCAGACCCTTTACTCAGTACTTTGTTGAAGCACCTTTGGCAGTGATTACAGCTTCAAGTCTTCTTGGGGATGACGCTACAAGCTTGGCACACCTGTATTTGGGGAGTTTCTACCATTCTTCTCTGCAGATCCTCTCAATCTCTGTCAGGTTGGATGGGGAGAGTCACTGCACAGCTATTTTCACATCTCTCCAGAGATATTCAATCGGGTTCAAGTCCGGGCTCTGGCTGGGCCACTCAAGGACATTCAGGGACTTGTCCCAAAGCCACTCCTGCGTTGTCTTGGCTGTGTGCTTGTCCTGTTGGAAGGTGAACCTTCGTCCCAGTCTGAGGTCCTGAGCGCTCTGGAGCAGGTTTTCATCAAGGATCTCTCTGTACTTTGCTCTGTTCATCTATCCCTCAATCCTGACTAGTCTCCCAGTTCCTGCCGCTGAAAAACATCCCCACAGAATGATGCTGCCACCCCCATGCTTCACCGTAGAGATAATTCCAGGTTTCCTCCAGACGTGACGCTTGGCATTCAGACCATAGAGTTCAATCTTGGTTTAATCAGACCAGAGAATCTTGTTTCTCATGGTCTGAGAGTCCTTTAGGTGCCTTTTGGAAAACTCCAAGCGGGCTGTCATGTGCCTTTTACTGAGGAGTGGCTTCCATCTGGCCACTCTACCATAAAGGCCTGATTGGTGGATTGCTGCAGAGATGGTTGTCCTTCTGGAAGGTTCTCCCATCCCCACAGAAGAACTCTGGAGCTTTGTCAGAGTGACCATCGAGTTCTTGGTCACCTCCCTGACCAAAGCCCTTCTCCCCCAATTGCTCAGTTTGGCCGGGAGAGTCTTGGTGGTTCCAAACTTCTTCCATTTAAGAATGATGGAGGCCACTGTGTTCTTGGGGACCTTCAATGCTGCAGATATTTTTTGGTAGCCTTCCCCAGATCTGTGCCTCGACACAATCCTGTCTCAGCGCTCTACGGACAATTCCTTCGACCTCATGGCTTGGTTTTTGTTCTGACATACACTGTCAACTATGGTACCGGTGTGTGCCTTTACAAATCATGTCCAATCAAGTTGTAGAAACATCTCAAGGATGATCAATAAAAACAGGATGAACCTGAGCTCAATTTCGAGTCTCATAGCAAAGGGTCTGAATACTTAATTCTGTTTTTTATTTTTAATATATTTGCAAAAATGTCTAAAAGCCTGTTTTCGCTTTGTCATTATGGGGTATTGTGTGTAGATTGATGGGGATTTATTTAATTCATTTTAGAATAAGGCTGTAACGTACCAAAATGTGGAAAACGTCAAGGGGTCTGAATACTTTCCGAATGCACTGTATGTCCCATCAGCCAGAGTAACTTTATTCTGTCTTGATATTTTCATTACTTTATGAAGTCTGTTTACTTTGCAACAGACAAAAATTACGAAATCCTCTCTACATCAAAAACTCCATATCACTGAGAAGATGTATATATATATTATATATTATTATATTATATGTATAGACAGACTCTGAAAAAGCTGTAAGTGGATGTGATATTAGTTTGATCATATTAGGATTTGTTTTCATTCACATGACATGAGGACCAAAGCCCTGATTCAAGGCAAACATGAGGAAAAGCAACATGTAAGTAAGCCTAAATAAGACAGCCTGCCAACTACTGATCCATAACCGCTCAATAGTAAGCTAAACTACCAAGTACTTAATCTAAACCATAAGCCCCAGTATTAACATTCATATTGGGTCTTTGCACACATTTATAATGCAATTTTAGTTTTTTCCTCAGATTGACAATCTACAAGACAAAATCCAGACCATATTTGTGAGAACATTCACTTTAAAGTTAGCTAGTTGCAATAAGGTGTTATTAGCTACTTTTTGCTAGTTACTGTAAGGTGTCTTGCTGTACACTAACATATAATTAATGTAGTCTTTAGCTGAACGTCTCTGCTGCCGAGCATGCTCTGGCCATGGAGAAGAAGGAGGCAGCGCTACTCTGCCAGAGGTGAGTCCAACAGTCAATGAATTCTATTGAAATAGATTAGTGTCGGAGGCTGGTCGAGTGCTATCACTCTCGACTCTGCACCATGCATGCCGCCACGGTTTCGGGGGTTTGAGTCACGACTCGGTGTCAGTCCGTGTCCTTCCTCTCTGTCTTCATCCACATACCGGTCTCTCTAGCCTCTACTTCCTATTACAGAAGGAGATCGGACTGCCCAGTTATTGATGAGTGGATCTGAATGGATCCTATAGAAAGGAATTTCATCCCATCCTTAACCCTAAAACGTACTTTGCATTCTATGAGACTGTTGAGTGATTATGCCGCGCTCACGTGCTCGTCGGAACTTCCTACTTTCTAGTTGTGATGTCGAAAATACTACTTTGTTTCATTCATGTGCTTTTTGGTCGAAATAATTATTAAACCAATACGATTTTAGCTGGCTTGATGAGCTAGCTAATGTTGCTAATAGTAAAGTTAGCTAGCTTGCTTAACATTGACAATATGGCCAATCTAGCTACATTATGAAATGTAAAATGTAGCCTAATTATCAATATTGATAAGGTTGTAGTTATCAAAAACGGATTTGTTGTCATCTTTTGGTTGAAAAGGTAAATGACAGTGGTGAAACGGCACAACTCGGACAACAAACTTTTCTCCGTTTCCCACCGACTTGGAGGGTCGTTCAAGTGAACCTTCCTAGTCGGAACTAGGAATTTCCGATAACTCCAATAGCACGTAAACGTGGCATTAGTCAATATCTACTCTTATACGGACATTGTGGGCAGTTGTCTCTAAGTACTGTGATTTTCTTTCTAGGATTTTTCAACTAACCTCAGAGAAGCTGAAAATAGTTGAATCTGTGTTCCTGACCAAGACCACTCCCAAGCCCCTCAAAACAAACAAGACCAACAAGCCATCCTTGAAAAACTGCAAAGTCCTGAAAGCCTTTAAAGCACTACTCATCTTCAAGAAAATTAAGAAATGAAGGCAATGCATACAATTGTAAATTTGGTGCAATTATCCTTTCCCATACAACTGCAGTACTGAAGAATGGACACACGGGAGAGCCAGACTACAATAAATACGTCCGGATGCCTTATTCCATCAAACAACTGTGATAAGTCTTCTTAAGAATCAACTAAGCTAAGTTGGACACGTGTTTTATGGAAATGTATGGGGTAGGTCTCCTTAGATATCATCCAACTATTGAAAATGCCTTCGTATGCAGATTTCTGCTCTGTTGCCTTTAGGTAAGATACAACTCCATAGGGTTTAACTGCCAAGACCTCCATGGAAGCCAATTACCAAAGCCAAATGGTAGGCCTATGATGAAGTCTGTTTTCTAGGTCTCCAGGGCTGTTTTGGCGACGGGAAACGCCAACGTGAAGGTCGATTTGTCCTCACTTTGCAACCCAGACTCAAGAAACCAAAACATCTGGAAATGTTAAAAGCCGCGGATGGGATGGTTCACTTGAATGCTTTGCACAGAAGCACGAGAAGGACAAGAGTGGACGAATTGATGTCTATTGGATTGCCATGATCATATAGGAATCGTGTTTTCAGAAGGACACAGGCTATGGTTTGGACTTGTCAAATGTGAAGGCCTTTTTGCGTTTATATTTCCTTACTGATAGCCAGCTAACGTTGTCATTAATGCAAAGTAGGACTTGCTATTGGTTAATGGTTCAATGCTAAAATTCCAGGCCTATAGAAAAAACAAACAATTAATGACTGACTAGCACTAGCCTATTCCACCACAGTAAGTCGCTGTGTGACCATTTTTCCTCCCTCCCTCCCTCCCTCCCTCCCATCCCTCCAACGATGGTCCTGAGTGGACTGCTGATGAGTTGATGACATTCTGGAGGTTATTCTCCTAGATTTCTCTCCCTGGCATGGTCTAGGCCTGTGGCAGAGGCCAAATTATGGACATAATGGTCACTGTTATTGCAGGCCTTTTAGAATTTTGTTTTATGACCAATTTGTACATTTCGTAGATTTATAGCAACAGATAATCCTCATCAATAGCGGGGTTTGGGCGTACTATGTTTGGTAAAGCCCAGCCTATGTTCAATTATTAAAACGTTAATAGTTTAAAGGCTTCTTGCAGCCCAGGGTTTGGAGAGAGATGGGCCATTAGTTCCGCTTCCTTTGACTCTGTAGCGCACGGGCATTGGTAGAATCTCGCTGAATAGGCATCTGTAGCCTACGCAATCAGGGCTGCTGTGTAGTACTAGTAGCCTAGAAGGCGCAGCAGCGAGACAAGGAGGGTAGCAGAGCCGTCGCTGGCGTATACATTGGATTTGCAATAGACGAACGCGTTGGAAATCTGGACGAACGTCGGCGCTTGAACCCGAGGAATAGTGTTGACCGTTCTGAAATGGCAGCGGAATCGACCCGGAGATTCACGAAGAACCTGCTCAAGCCCGGGAGTGCGGCGGAGATAAGGCAGACGGCATCCAATGCTGTCAGGCATTCGGCAGTGACGGTGAGTCAATGGGAAAAACAAAGGTTATTACTGTACCTTCTTCAGTAATGCTGAGTAGGCCTATATTGTAGAGCTCAATGTGTAGGCTTTTTTCGCTCACCGTCCCCCCCTGTACCTACAATGACACTATAGGCTAGAGCCACCCATTGATTGTGAATTGATTATTGGAGATGCGAGCCGCACAATTGCGCCCTGATCCTGACGAACTTGACATTCAGAATTGTGTTAAAGCGATTTGGGTTGAATGAACACAGCTGCTCAATTTGAATTATGATATCAACTGTGATATGGCTGCATGCTTGCGGTGAAGGGGAGTTTGTATTGATGCTGCGAGAGACAATGTTGCATTCATGTAAAGGATTTTCTTTAATGGGCTACAATGTTGCATTTGAGGAGGATATGGGTCGATGTTTGTGAATGCGTATCCTTAACATTGCCAACCTCAACGTTTTAAATGTAAGGAGATTTGCTGCTAAAATCGAAACAGCCGCGTATTCTCTAGTGGTTTTCGGTATTTTCCATGCTGACTCCGGGAAATAAATAAATAATGGACCTGGTTGCAGCCTAGTCCTTGGCTTTCCGCGGGAAATGCCCGCCTGCTTCGAGCCGAAGATGCTGAATGACGTAGGCAGTAGTAACATCAGCCCAGTTGTGTGTAAAGAAAAAACAGTGGTGCAAAAGGGGAGGATGGGTGGGACAATTTAGGCTGTTTTACCCCAGCCAATCACACATTTATGCTGGATTGGCATTTAATTCAGTTTAATTGGCTCTGACAGATGTGTGTGTAGTGCCTACCAGTGGAGGCTCCTCAGAGGAGGAAGTGGAGGACCAGTGAATTTCTGAAAAATAAAAATAGTGAAATATTAAAAAGGTTATAATTTTTTGATAAAACTATACTAAATATATTCATATGTTACCAAGCAATTGATTAAAACACACTGTTTTGCAATGAAGGTCCACAGTATCTTTAATCTCACTCTCTGGGGTAGGACCATGGTGTACCCGGAGGACAGCTAGTTTTCGCCCTACTCTGGGTACATTGACTTCAATACAAAACATAGGAGGCTGATGGTTCTCACCCCTTCCATAGACTTACACAGTAATTATGATAACTTCCTCCAACCTATCAGAGCTCTTGCAGCATGAACTGACATGTTGTCCACCAAATCAAAGCACCCGAGAAGGAATCTAGTACTGAAAGCATAAGCTACAGCTAGCTAGCTGTGAGTTGTGGTGAGTTGTTGACAATAGTTGAACAGTTTTGAACAAATTAATTTCTTCAAAAAATGAAGGAAAAGCAAGAGAGCGAGATTGCTATATTTTGTTGTATTTAAAAAAAACTTTAACTGTGTTTACGGGTGATCAGGGGTGTATTCATTCCGCCGATTCTGTTTAAAAACGTTTCATAAACGGAAGCAAACGGAACAAAATGGGGATAAACATACCTGAATTTGTCCAATAGAAACTCTTGTTTGCAACTGTTGGACTAATGATTACATCCTAGATCAGCTAGATGCAGGCAAGAGTGTGTACGGCGGTATTGAATGTGTCACTGTCTAGCACCTTGATTACTCAAAAATGTGCACCTATCTTGTAAACCTTCATTCGTAGGCTAGGTTGTAGGAACCTCATGATGGGTATAGGGAACATTTGAGTATCATGTAGTAGCCTAAACCTATTGATGTAACATTGAGCTGGGTGAAAGGAATATGACTGACAGTCATCCAATATGCTGTAATAGAAATAAGGCCATGCTCATTAAAAAAAGAATTGTCCTCCCTTATCTTAAACGGCACCGACCGCCACTGGTACCTATCTATACGGTTGGCCAATGTGTGTGTGTGCACATATGTTGTGCTTGATACTAATATCTCAGCTTTGATTCTCAATTCTCCCTTATCTTTCTCATCTCTCATTTTCTTTTCAATCATTAATTTTGTAACAGATCTTCACTATGGGTTTCTATGCTATTCTCTGCTTTTATCAGTACATCGGTGTCGGATGTGTGAGGTGGTGGAAATGTTTCTGCGGTATCTGTCACCCTGGCTGTCACATCAAGTCTTAACATTACTGCCACCACAGCTCTGAGATGACAATTATGGTTTAAGGTGAAGTTTTCCCTAGATGCTGATCTTGGATCAGTATTGCATTTTCCCCTGTAATGGTTAAGGTTAGGGTTGGGGGAGGGGAATCTGATATTAGATCTGTACCTAAGGGAAGCAATAATTATAGAGGAGTGGGAAAACCCAGTGACTCACTTTAATTATGACAGGCCATTGCCCATCAGTTGTGCCTGCATAGTACTACACACACGTACACACACGTACACACACGTACACACACACACACACACACACACACACACACACACACACACACACACACACACACACACACACACACACATTACATTTTACATTTACGTCATTTAGCAGATGCTCTTATCCAGAGCGACTTACAAATTGGTGCATTCACCTTATAGCCCCCCCAAAAAAAACAAAAAAAAACGTTATTGTTATCCCAACCACTTTACAATATGTTGATTTTTTGTAAAAAAAAAAAAATTAAATCGTTGGGGTGGGGTGAGGGGGGGTAGAAGGATTACTTTATCCTATCCCAGGTATTCCTTAAAGAGGTGGGGTTTCAAGTGTCTCCGGAAGGTGGTGAGTGACTCCGCTGTCCTGGCGTCGTGAGGGAGCTTGTTCCACCATTGGGGTGCCAGAGCAGCGAACAGTTTTGACTGGGCTGAGCAGGAACTGTGCTTCCGCAGAGGTAGGGGGCCAGCAGGCCAGAGGTGGATGAACGCAATGCCCTCGTTTGGGTGTAGGGACTGATCAGAGCCTGAAGGTACGGAGGTGCCGTTCCCCTCACAGCTCCGTAGGCAAGCACCATGGTCTTGTAGCAGATGCGAGCTTCAACTGGAAGCCAGTGGAGTGTGCGGAGGAGCGGGGGTGACGTGAGAGAACTTGGGAAGGTTGAACACCAGACGGGCTGCGGCATTCTGGATGAGTTGTAGGGGGTTTAATGGCACAGGCAGGGAGCCCAGCCAACAGCGAGTTGCAGTAATCCAGACGGGAGATGACAAGTGCCTGGATTAGGACCTGTGCCGCTTCCTGTGTAAGGCAGGGTCGTACTCTCTGAATGTTGTAGAGCATGAACCTACAGGATCGGGTCACCGCCTTGATGTTAGCGGAGAACGACAGGGTGTTGTCCAGGGTCACGCCAAGGCTCTTCGCACTCTGGGAGGAGGACACAACGGAGTTGTCAACCGTGATGGCGAGATCATGGAACGGGCAGTCCTTCCCCGGGAGGAAGAGCAGCTCCGTCTTGCCGAGGTTCAGCTTGAGGTGGTGATCCGTCATCCACACTGATATGTCTGCCAGACATGCAGAGATGCGATTCGCCACCTGGTTATCAGAAGGGGGAAAGGAGAAGATTAGTTGTGTGTCGTCTGCGTAGCAATGATAGGAGAGGCCATGTGAGGATATGACAGAGCCAAGTGACTTGGTGTATAGCGAGAATAGGAGAGGGCCAAGAACTGAGCCCTGGGGGACACCAGTGGTGAGAGCACGTGGTGCGGAGACAGATTCTCGCCACGCCACTTGGTAGGAGCGACCAGTCAGGTAGGACGCAATCCAAGAGTGAGCCGCGCCGGAGATGCCCAACTCGGAGAGGGTGGAGAGGAGGATCTGACGGTTCACAGTATCAAAGGCAGCAGACAGGTCTAGAAGGACAAGAGCAGAGGAGAGAGAGTTAGCTTTAGCAGTGCGGAGAGCCTCCGTGACACAGAGAAGAGCAGTCTCAGTTGAATGACCAGTCTTGAAACCTGACTGGTTTGGATCAAGAAGGTCATTCTGAGAGAGATAGCAAGAAAGTTGGCTAAAGACGGCACGCTCAAGAGTTTTGGAGAGAAAAGAAAGAAGGGATACTGGTCTGTAGTTGTTGATCAAGCGTTGTTTTTTTGAGAAGGGGTGCAACACACACACACACATACACACACAGTGCTAGGATGTGACAGTGTTTGAGGCCTGTTATCCCTCTGATGACTCACCTGACAGGTAAAGGACAGTACAAATCCTCTTTACCTCTGTGTGTGAGCATACATTGTATGTGGTGAGTGACTGTGTGGGGTTGCGTGTCCGCGTGTGTGATGCCTAGTCTCCCTAATCTGATAGTGGTAGTGGGGTAATAGATGCCTAGTCTCCCTTTTGGCTCAGATCAGGTGCCTACATAGTATACCCCATAGACATACATCATTTACACAGAAACACACACACACACACACACACACACACACACACACATACATACACAGTGCTAGGATGTGACAGTGTTTGAGGCCTGTTATCCCTCTGATGACTCACCTGACAGGTAAAGGACAGTACAAATCCTCTTTACCTCTGTGTGTGAGCATACATTGTTTGTGTGTGACTGTGTGGGGTTGTGTGTGCGCGTGTGTGAGTGCGTGCTCATGCAATCGTACATTGTGTGTGTCAAAATCTAATCAAATCAACGTTTATTGGTCACATACACAGATTTGCAGATGTTATCGCATGTGCAGTGAAGTGGGTAAAACAGTATGTAAACATTATTGAAGTGGCCAGTGTTCAATGTCCCTATGTATATAAGGCAGCAGTCTCAAGGTGCAGGGAAGTGTACCGGTTGGTAGCCAGCTAGTGACAGTGTCTATAGTTCAGGGCAGGGTACTTTTTCTCCCAAATTTCGTGATATCCAATTGGTAGTTACAGTCTTGTCCCAACGCTGCAACTCCCCAATGGACTCGGGAAAGGCGAAGATCGAGAGCCATGCGTCCTCTAAAACACGACCCTGCCAAGCCGCACTGCTTCATGACACACTGCTCGCTTAACCCGGAAGCCAGCCGCACCAATGTGTCGGCGGAAACACCATCCGGCTGGTGACCGAAGTCAGCTTGCAGGCGCCCGGCCTGCCACAAGGAGTCGCTAGAGTGCGATGGGACAAGGAAATCCTGGCTGGCCAAACCCTCCCCTAACCCGGACGACGCTGGGCCAATTGTGTGCCGCCTCATGGGTCCCCCCCCCCCACACCAAAATAATAAAGTGATTCATTCCAAATCTTTATTGGCAAAAATGTACAACCATTTTCCCTTCCTTTTCTCTTTGGTTTGCCCTGGTTATCTTTGTGTATAATTAACTGTAGGCCTATACACACACATTGTTACCAAAATAATAATAATGATTCATTATCAGCATAATAAGTGATTAACAGCACCTATATAGCGCTGTCCTAGATCTCCCTCAGACCAATTAACTGAAACGAGGCAGTTCATGTGAACACTGGTTTTGACACAGCTATAATGTATGTGTTATACAAATAACAATAAGTAACAATAACAAACAGTAAGTTACAATCAATAACTTTTTCCTTCCTTAAAAAACAAATGGCCACCTTGGGCCTGCATACCTCTGACCAGGGATGGGATGTCAGGTGTGATGCTAGTGACAGCCAACCTAAAGTCCTGGTGGACATCGAGCCTGTTACGGAATCGGCTTGAAGGTCAGCAAGCTCATCTTCACAGCCGAGGTATTCCACGTCCTCGAGACTGCAAATGTAAGGGTCCATCACCCACGATTCCTTTGATAAGTATTCGTCAACATCTGCAAAACAGGATTTAATTTCCTCCCGAAGCATGTTCATGTGCCTGGTAAACTCAGTGCGTAAAGACGCAGGCACAGTGCCACCAGTCTGTTTCATCAGCAGTGGAAATTGTTGAAGCTGCCCTTTTGACATTTTTCCAACTCTACTCCAGTTTCCGCACAAAAGCGTCGAGAGCGTCTTTGCACTGCATGACGTTTGATTCAGGACCCTGCATCCGCTTGTTTGATCCAAAACACATCAGTCAGCTGTTCGCACAGTGGTCGATTGTGATCTTGCAAGAATTCCTTTATTTTTTCCTGCAGTTCCATAAAACGCACAAGCACTTGTCCACGTGACAACCAGCGTACCTCTGTGTGTAACAGCAGTGTTTGATGCGCTTCATCCTCACACAGCTGGGCAAACAGTTTCTTGTTAGTAGGGCGAGCATTAATTTGTATTTATTGTATTTCACCTTTATTTAACCAGGTAAGCCAGTTGAGAACAAGTTGTCATTTACAACTGCGACCTGGCCAAGATAAAGCAAAGCAGTGCGATAAAAACAACAACAAAACAGAGTTACATATGGGGTAAACACAACGTACAGTCAATAACACAATAGAAAATCTATATACAGTGTGTGCAAATGTAGTAAGTTATGGAGGTAAGGCAATAAATAGGCCATAGTGCAAAATAATTACAATTTAGTATTAACACTGGAATGATAGATGTGCAGAAGGTGATGTGCAAATAGAGATACTAGGGTGCAAATGAGCAAAATAAATAACAATATGGGGATGAGGTAGTTGGGTGGGCTAATTACAGATGAAGTTTACAACTTTAACAACAGTTGCCAGGGTGTTACTAAGGTCTTCCGAAAGTTTTTTACTGGCCAATGCTTTGTGATGTAGCATGTAGTGGAAAATTGCGCACCCTGGGGCTTTTTCCTTCAATCGGCTGTTAAATCCCTTGTTTTTGCCCATCAACGCTGCAGCCCCATCAGTGCAGCATTCAACAATATTCTCGTAAGACAGATTGTTGGACGAGAGATATGAGTCCATAGCTATTTAAATATCTTGGCCTGTTGTTGTTGTGGCTCGATTGTGTGACATAAGAATGTCTTGTTTCAAGTCATCACCGTCAATATATTGCGCATAAACGATGAGCACGGATTCGTCTGACACTGTTGTTGTTTCATCCAACTGAATGGCAAAGGGAACGTTCCTAAGCTTCTCGTGCAGCTGGTTTTGACAATCTCCAGCCATTTTATCAATTCTGTCTTTGACAGTGTTGTCAGAGAGTGGGACGGTTCTCACTTTATCCACCACCTGTGGGCCACACAGCCTCTCTACAATTTTCAGGCAGGCGGGTTTGATTAGCTGCTCTCCAATATTGTGCGGCTTTTTAGCCTTGTCAATTAATAGCGAACAGTCAAATGATGCCTCCGTGGCTCTGTGTAAATCACTGCCTGCTCTTTCGAATGCTTTTCTGATGTCTGTGGATCTTTTTGATAGTGCCAACTGCTTCTTCCTCCCCCAAAAATCCTGACCTTCACCAATAGTCTCCTGGTGTTTTGTTTCCTGGTGTCGTTGCATTTTGCTTGGCTTCATGCAGTCATTAGCTAGCTTCTCGCCACAAATGAGTCCTGCCCTGTCCTTCAATAAAACCGAAGTTAAGATAACTCTCGAGGTATAGCCTTACTTTCTTTTTTGATGATGAGTCATTAGCACTTTTACGTTTCTTAGACATGTTGTTTTATTCATAAAATAGTGATGCTCTGACTGCAGGAAAAAGGAGCTTCTAGCTAAAACTGATTGAGCGCGGGGTCATTGACGTGCACAATTTTTTCCCGGGGGAATTACCGCTTTTACGTTTCTCTGACATTATTGTTATTTTTTAGATTGACCTTGTCACGGTTTACTAAGCCAGAACCCAGAAGCAGACCAGGACAAGGTACGTTGAGACAAAGGTGAGTGTTTATTTAACAGATTCCCGAGTGAGGCTGAATAATCCAGGGAACAGAGCGGGTGGCGTGGATGGGTTGTTGAGGGTGCAGTGGTTGGTCCGGTAATGGCTCGGCAGCCGCCGACCATCAGGCAGAGGTGGGGGAAGGTTCCGGGTGAGAGACTGCAGATAGAAACAAACGGAGGTAAGTACACGGCAAGCCAACAAGGTGCAAAACAACAAAACTAACACTAGTAGCTTAGAGGCTGATACGCTGACAAACATACTGTTCATGGCTAACGATCCGGCAGGAACTGGATGTTAGGCCAGAGCCTAAGAAGGGTGATGATCAGGACCAGGTGTGCAGATTGCTGATGGGATGCAGGTGCGGAAATCAAGAGCGCTCCCCGGAGCGTTCCCGAACCCTCGGGAAACTGGAGATCACGAACAGAAACACTAGTCACCAGACAGGACCCGACTCAGACTGCCGGGATCGTTACAGTACCCCCCCTCCGACGAACGCCACCGGGCGGACTCCCCCGGAGCGCCAGGATGGAGCGGTAGAAGTCACTGATGAGGTCAGCATCTAGGACCTGTCGCCGCGGAATCCAACTCCTCTCCTCAGGGCCATACCCCTCCCAGTCCACGAGATACTGGAAACCCCGGCCCCGCCGTCTGGAATCCATGATGCGACGCACCGTGTAGGCAGGACCACCTCCGATCATCCGAGGAGGAGGAGGAGGAGGCGGAGGAGGCAACAGAGGACTGAGGAACTGACGGGCCGTGTCCGGTTGAGAGAGAATCGGTGCGTTGGTGAATCGCCTCTTCAAATCCAGAAACGCTCGATCCGCCTCCGGATTCCACTTGAAGGTCCTGATACTGGAAGTCAAGGCAGTTAACGGAGCGGCCACACGGCTGTAATCCCGGATGAATCTGCGGTAGAAATTCGCGAAACCCCAAAAATCTCTGGAGCTGCAATCTCGTACCGGGCTGGGCCCATTCCAGAACCGCTCTAACCTTCTCCTGGTCCATCCTAATCTCTCCCTGGAGATGATGTACCCGAGAAAGGATGTCGTGTGGGCGTGAAACTCGCACTTCTCGGCCTTCACGAACAGGCGATTCTCCAACAATCGCTGCAGAACCTGCCGGACATGCTGGACGTGGTCGGAAGGTTCCTTCGAGAAGATCAGAATGTCATCCAGGTAAACAAACACAAAGAGACCGATCATATCTCTCAGGACGCCGTTCACCATACTCTGGAATACCGCTGGAGCATTGGTCAGTCCAAACGGCATCACCTGATACTCGAGTGACCCATCGGTGTATTGAAACCCGTCAACCACTCGTCCCCCTCTCTGATCCGGACCATGTGATACGCATTGCGTAGGTCTAGCTTGGTGAATACCGTAGCACCCTGTAAGGAGTCGAAGGCAGAACTCATCAATGGCAGGGGATACTTGTTCTTGACCGTGATGTCATTCAACCCCCGATAATCAATACATGGTCGAAGAGAGCCGTCCTTCTTACCCACAAAGAAGAATCCTGCCCCCAGGGGTGATGACGAGGGACGAACGAGACCAGCCGCTAGGGACTCCTTGATGTAGGTCTCCAACGCCTCACGTTCAGGTCGGGAGATACTGTATAACCTTCCCTTGGGGTAGACAGCTCCCGGGCACAGGTTGATGGCACAATCATATGGTCGGTGGGGAGGGAGTGACAGAGCCTTCTGCTTACTGAAAACCTCCCCCAAATCGTGATATGTCTCGGGAACCAGGGACAAATCTGGGGGTTTAGCCTCAATCACCTGACTGGGAACCGAATGGGGGCAGGCAGTCTTGAGACAGTTAGCATGACAATCAAGGCTCCAACTCGTTACCTTGCCCGTCACCCAATCGAACGTGGGATTGTGTTCCTTCAGCCAGGGGTATCCAAGGACCAGAGGAACATGGGAAGACGGCAGAATGAAGAATGAAATCATCTCAGAATGATTCCCCGACAACCGCATCTTAACCGGTTCAGTCCTCATCGTGATACGTGCCAGACTACTGCCGTTCAGAGTGGTCGCTTCAATGGCTTCCGGCAATTGCTCCTTGGAAAGCCCCAGCTGTTCCACCAACTCGGCATCAAGAAAGCTTCCATCGGCACCTGAATCGATAAAAGCGTTAATCGCTAAGCTTTGATTCCTGTTCACAAGGGTAGCCGGGAAACGGGGTCTGACAGAGGTACTGAGAGGTTGAAACTGGCTCGCTAAAAGTCCTCCCAACTTTAGCGAGCCGGGCAGTTTGACGACCGCCGGGAACAAGTGGAGATGTAATGTCCCGAGCGACCACAGTAGAGGCAGCAGTTGGTCTTACGTCTATGTTGACGCTCCTCCTTGGTTAACCCGTGCCGCCCCACTTGCATGGGTTCAGAATCGGGAGAGAGGTCCTCTCCACTAATCCCTTGTGGTGGCGAATGATCGACGTGTTCTGGTCCACCACCCGACCCGACTGGGAACTGAGAAGCTGATCGATTGGACGGACCCCATTGCTTCTCCCTCCTTCGCTCTCGGACTCGATTATCCACCCGAATAGACAAGGCTACCAAGCTGTCCAGGTCACTAGGCTCGGATAGGAGATCAACTCATCCTTGAGCTGCTCCGACAGACCCTGGTAAAAGGCCGCTTGCAGAGACTCCTCGTTCCACCCACTCTCCACAGCCAACGTCTTGAACTCGATCACGAAGTCGGCCACGCTCAATTCCTTGGTGAAGTGAAAACAGGCGCCTAGCTGCGTCCCTCCTCGGACGGAATGGTCGAAGAGCTTCCTCATCTCGGCCGTGAACCCCTGGTATGAAGCCATGCAGGGATCCTGTCGTTCCCAAACGGCTGAAGCCCACTCCAGCGCTCGACCACGCAGCAACTCAATCACAAAGGCTATCCTAGCCTTGTCTGTGGCATAAGAGTAGGGCTGTAGATCGAACACTAATCCACACTGCATAAGGAAGGAACGGCATCTTCCCAGCTCCCCTCATATTTATCCGGCGTCGGAACCTTGGGCTCACGGAGGGACACAACTTCAGAAGCGGCAGGCGAGATGGGTGAAACCGGTAGTGGATCCTCCACCGGACACTTGCGTTGGTTCTGGACCTCCGTCAGACCGGTAGAAAGGTTCCGAACTGACAACGCGATCTCCTGTAGTACCGTGCTATGATGGCCCAACATCTTCTCCTGCTGGGTAATGGCATGGCGAACAGAGTCCAGGTCCGCTGGGTTCATTACTGGCCGGATCGTTCTGTCACGGTTTACTAAGCCAGAACCCAGAAGCAGACCAGGACAAGGTACGTTGAGACAAAGGTGAGTGTTTATTTAACAGATTCCCGAGTGAGGCTGAATAATCCAGGGAACAGAGCGGGTGGCGTGGATGGGTTGTTGAGGGTGCAGTGGTTGGTCCGGTAATGGCTCGGCAGCCGCCGACCATCAGGCAGAGGTGGGGGGAAGGTTCCGGGTGAGAGACTGCAGATAGAAACAAACGGAGGTAAGTACACGGCAAGCCAACAAGGTGCAAAACAACAAAACTAACACTAGTAGCTTAGAGGCTGATACGCTGACAAACATACTGTTCATGGCTAACGATCCGGCAGGAACTGGATGTTAGGCCAGAGCCTAAGAAGGGTGATGATCAGGACCAGGTGTGCAGATTGCTGATGGGATGCAGGTGCGGAAATCAAGAGCGCTCCCCGGAGCGTTCCCGAACCCTCGGGAAACTGGAGATCACGAACAGAAACACTAGTCACCAGACAGGACCCGACTCAGACTGCCGGGATCGTTACAGACCTTGGCATTGCAAGCATATTATTTTTAATAACATTTAAAAATGTAATTTTTTTACAATTAAATTATAGTGGAACATTTTATGCACGTTTGACCTCAAAATCAAATGAGATCACGCGCCCCCCCCTGTGAACTCTGGCGCCCCCCTTAGGGGGGCACGGACCCCAGGTTGGGAACCACTGCCTTAGACCACTGCGCCACTCGGGAGGCCTCTACTAATGACTTTTTAACAGTCTAATGGCCTGGAGATGGAAGCTTTTTTCAGTCTCTCGGTCCCAGCTTTGATACACCTGTACTGTCTCCGCCTTCTAGAAGGTAGCGGGGTGAACAGGCCGTGGCTCGGGTGGCTGTGGTCCTTGATGGCTTTACATTTTAGTCATTTAGCAGACACTCTTATCCAGAGCTTCTTGCAGGAGCAATATACGGGTCCTCTGTAGCTCAATTGGTAGAGCATTGCGCTTGTAATGCCAGGGTAGTGGGTTCAATCCCCGGGACCACCCATACGTAAAAATTTATGCACACATGAGTGTAAGTCATTTTGGATAAAAGCATCTGCTAAATGGCATAATATTATTATTAAGTGCCTTGCTCAAGGGCACATCAATAGATTTTTTCACCTAGTCGGCTTGGGGATTCGAACCAGCAACCTTTCGGTTACTGGCCCAACTCGCTTAACCTCTAGGTGTCACGCCCTGACTCAGGGGACTCGTATATGTTGAGTCATCTAGGTTTTGATCTATTATGTATAGATCTATGTTGGCCACTGTGGTTCCCAATCAGAGGCAGCTGTAGCTCGTTGTCTCTGATTGGGGATCATACTTAGGCAGCCTATTGGCACTAGTGGGTTGTGGGATCTTGTTCCGTGTAAGGTTTGTTGTGTGTTACCTTAGGACTTCACGTGTCGTTGGTTTATTGTTTTGTCGTGTGTTTATTTAGTTTAATAAACATGTACGCATTTCACGCTGCGCCTTGGTCTGACCCGTCCTTCAACGAACGTGACAGAAGATCCCACCAAACGAGGACCAAGCAGCGTGCCCAGGCGGAGCGGGTAGCCATGTCACAGGTGGGCAATTTGTGGTCATGGGAAGAGATATTTGCGGGGAGAGGACCATGGGCTAAGGTAAATGCCCAGGCAGGAGAGGATCAACGGCAACACGGAGGAGGCCGGTCGAGGAGGAAGCCCGAAAAGCAGCCCCAAGAAAAAAAATGGGGGGGGGGGCACACGGGGTGGTTGGCGGAGCCTAGTGTCAGAGCAGAGCCAACTCCCCGTACTCACGCGAGGAAGCGTATGACTGGGCAGGCTCCATGTTATGCGGAGCTACGTACTGTGTCGCCAGTGCACCGGCACAGTCCTGTACGTCCTGTGCTTGCACCACGCACGTGCCGTGAGAAGATGGGCATCCAGCCAGGACGGGGTGTGCCGGCTCAACGCTCCTGGTCTCCAGTACGCCTCCTCGGTCCAGCATATCCTGCGCCGGTTCCACGAACTGTATCGCCAGTGCGCGTGCACAGCCCAGTGCGTCCTGTGCCAGCGCCCCGCACGTTTAGTGCGAAAGTGGGCAGCCAGCCAGGACGGGTTGTGCCAGCTCTCCGCTCCAGACCTCCAGTCCGCCTTCACAGTCCGGTCCGGCCCGTTCCTGCTCCTCGCACCAAGCCAGTGGTGCGCGTCGCCAGCCCGGCCCGGCCTGTTCCTGCTCCTCGCACCAAGCCAGTGGTGCGCGTCGCCACCTCTCCAGGTTCGGGGTCTCCCACACCAGGGTCCAGACAGGGACTGGCGTATCGTGGGAGGAAGGAGAGGGGAAGCAACGCGCCGAGGTCCAGACCAGACCAGGGGCGAAACAGGGAGGCGAAGAGTGAGAGGTCGTCACGCCCTGAGCCGGATCCGCCTCCAAGGCGGAATGCCCACCCGGCCCCTACCCTGTTATGTTTATGTTGTGCGGTCGGAGTCCGCACCTTTGGGGGGGGGGGTACTGTCACGCCCTGACTCAGGGGACTCGTATATGTTGAGTCAGGGTGTGTATATTCTTGGTCTGGTCTGACCCGTCCTTCAACGAACGTGACACTAGGCTACCTGCCGTGAACGGGGCGTACAATAGATTTTATTTCGATATTTCAGGTTCACCAGCAATAGTTTTGGTAGTTTTACTTTAAACAAGCAGTGTATATGGTCATTTTTTTGATATACAGGGTAAAGTTGATAATTTCATAATGATGAATCACTTTTGCGAGGCGCACTGTATGGCCGAAGTGGGAGGAAAAAGAAGCTCACTAAAAACGGTCAAAACCATTCGATTTTGAGATGGGGGTGAAATCCAACGTTGTGCTATATTTTGTAAACAATTTGTAAACAATAAATATTGATACATTACTAGCTCAAACACTTAATCTGCAAAAAATTACAAGTTAATAAGTGGGTAAAAACAAAACATAGGCTACATCCCCCCCCCCCACCCCACCCCCCTAATCTGATAGTGGTAGTGGGGTGATAGATATCTAGTCTCCCTTTTGGCTCAGATCAGGTGCCTACATAGTATACCCAGGGGCGGTGTGTTCATTAGGGCGATATGGGCGACGCACTGCCAAACGGGAAAAGGAAGGGATTTTTTTTCTAATCAATTATATCACGGCAACAGTAGTTATCAGTGTTCTAATCTAGACGTCTGATCTGCCACTAAATGTCCAATCAGGCTAAAGTCGTGCTTCAAATGGCCCCGCCCCTTTGGGGCGATTTCAGTCAGGTTGAAAATCGCCCAGGGTCTCTCATAGACTATCATGTAAAATCTTTTTTTTTCAAATATCAGAGCTTTCAATACAATCTCTATGGGTTTCTGAGGGCTTGCACTTACGCGCTTTCGTCATACGTAACATAACCATGAACGTAACTAAGAAAAGAGCGGGTAGCAGCGTCAATCAATTCACGTACTACTATCAACATGGCTAGCGTTCAGTGCAACTCGATTGTCTCTTTGAAAGAAGTTCACATCAAAGACCATTCAAAACGAGCTACTGGAGTGTATGCTAGCGGTCATGAGGGAACATATTGTGGAGGAGGTGAAGTCGGCGAACTTCGTAGCTATCCAAGCTGACGAGACCACGGACGTTTCTACACAGACACAGCTGGTGCTTGTGCTGAGGTACATAGATAGCAACCACAAAGTGCAGGAGCGCTTTTTTGAGTTCCTTCCCATCTCGGAATCAACCTCAGTCTCAATCGCCAGTGTGCTTTTGGAGAGACTGAACGGTCTTTTTGCCGACGACGTGAAAGTCAAACTGTGGTGCACTGGCACTGAACCAGGTTCTCATGAGCTACAACCTCCAGGAGACGTTCTCTGAGACTGTGACTCTGTTGAACATCCTCATAACTACTCCCATGACAACAGCTGAAGCTGAGAGATGTTTCTCAACTTTGACACGAGTTAAGACATTCCTGCGAAATTCAATGGGCCAGGAACGTCTGAATGCACTGGCCATGCTTTCCATGGAGAGGGAACTAGTCCTCAGCATGCCTGATTTCAATGAGAAAGTCATTGACCGCTTTGCTGCATTGAAAGAGAGAAGAGAACAGTTTCAGTACAAGTAATGTAGCCTCTCTCTCTCTTTGTCCCTCCCTGTCTGTCTCTTTAACACACACACGCCCAAATCAGTTCACAGTTGATGTTGTTTAAAATAGTTATTTTTCATTTTAAAAAAAGTAAAAAAAAAAAAAATCTGTTCATGTTCATTTTTACAAATCTATACAATTGGCCAGAATATGGTTGTTCATATTTACAAATCTATACAATTGGCCAGAATATGGTTGTTCATTTTTACAAAGCCATACAGATAGCTGTGTTTACCTTTTCTAGAAATTATTTTCAAATTCTGTTTTCAGGCAAAATGTCTATCACTGTTCATTTTCACAAATCTATACAAGAGGGCAGAATATGGAAGTCTATAAAAATTTCTTATTACCAATAACTTGCATCAATGTTTTCAGTAGCCTCTATCAAAAGCTCCTGCTTGCTTGTTGTGAATTATGCTCAGGTGCACATATTTCCAATTCAACCATGAGGCAAAAAATGTGGTAAAAGCTCTTGTTGATCCTGCAATCTGAACAAATACCAAGATGCTGTATTTTCAGCTGATATTTCATTTGTTTATGGAAATGCATATTGTTTATGCAGTGTTGAGGAATGTGAAAGAACACCCTTGATTATTTTTACTGTGATAACTTATTTTGCTTTTGTAAGCCAACACTTTTGAGATCAGTCAATAAATGCTTCTGGCATTGACTTATATGCTGCCCCTGTCTTCATGTTGTTGCTGGACATATCTTTTTTAAAATGTGTGTAGGTCACCTAAATCATCAGAAAAATTGCCCCCCCTGAGAATTTTTTCAGGAGCCGCCACTGAGTATACCCCATAGACATACATCATTTACACACAAACACACATACACACACACACACACACACACACAAGTCAGCTCAGACAGATCCAGCTCAGAGAGGCCCAGCTCATTAGCTCTATCAGCAGCAGATTTTAATTTAGAATGGAAAATGAATGTCTTCAGTGCATCAAATCGTATCGCATCGATTCGTTCTCTAATCAAACCGAATCGCACCGAAGCGTTTCAAACTAAAACCGATCGTTCCTGTATCGTATCGTAGTCCATGAAATCTAGATACGTATAGAATGTTCTGGAAAGGGAAAGATGGACATCCCTAGTAACTAGTTTCCCTGCAGATGAACCAAGATAAAGGTCAGTGCCACCCTCCATCCTTCCCCTTAGGGCCTGCTAAGTCCTGAGCCTCCTGAGGCTGATCAGGGTCACTGTCATCAGTCCAGAGGACAGGGAGGAGGGGAAGGTATAGAATTATAATCTAGATTCTATTTCCATGGGGGAGGGGACCATAGAGGTTCTATATGTAATTCTATGGAGGGAACAGCCCAGCCAAACTACTCCTGTAGCAGGATTAGGGTCCATTGGAATTGAAGTCAGTAAATTCAGGAAGTAAACTGAAATCCGTTGGGGAGTTGCAGCGATGAGACAATATCAAATATTGGGGAGAAAAAGGGGGTGAAATACAAATAAGAAAATAAAAAATATCAAAGGACATCTATTTCCAGTGGACTTCTCAATCAAGCCATTTCTGCATTTGAAATTCAAATCCCTTCCTGGGTTGACTGTCTTTCATTTAAATTGACCTAGGAGCTAGTAGGAGCTAGTAACACAAGCATTTCGCTGCACCTGCTATAACATCTGCTAAACTGTGTACGCGACCAATAAACTTTGATTTGATTAGGACAGACAGCTTCTCAGGGACTTCAAGCGCCCTGACAACATAGTGGAAGATAACATGTGTTGCTGATATACAATAGACACTTCTATTATTTGTAATTAATGTGACATTTTCTGCCTGCTGCTTGATATCAGATAGACAGGAATATGAACTGAAATGTCAAGAGCCTCCCTCTATCTTGTCCACGGAGATGGCAAGGCACACAATGTCCTCAGTTGGAGTCTTTCTCTTTGAGCCGTCTGTCAGGCTAGTTTCCTGTCTCTCCAGCCAGCCTACTATAAAAGCTATGATCTGGGGTTTCCACAGGTCAGACTCTTAATGCTTTCCCGCTGTTCCTAGTTTCTCCACGGCCACCCCAGTGTGTCCCCAAGTAGCTGGAACTGTCACTGGGACCGGCGTGACCTCCTGGGGCCACTGCCCACTTCCGTCGTTTGGGCCCCCCACCTTGAGTTTGTCGCTACACTACACTACATGCCATTACACACACAAACACACACTCTCTCTCTCTCTCTCTATCACACGCTTTAACTCTGAGACAGAGACTGTTGTTGTGTAGTTCAAAGTTAATCTGATCCGTTTTCCTGTTTTCTAGCAATGCATGATGTATGGATTGTGTAATATCCGTTTGTTACAAACAAATAACATCACAAAAGTACAAAAACATCCTTTCTATGTGGGGTCAGGGCTCAGGGTCGTCACCATCTCTCCTGTCTACGGCCAGTAGAGTCAATCAGCATCAAATAGTTGAATATGTAAAAGACAGGCTGCCGCGGTTGTGTTTGCTTGAGTCTGCATGCACTGTAACTTATAGGTGTGAGAGAGAGAGAGAGAGAGAGAGAGAGAGAGAGAGAGAGAGAGAGAGAGAGAGAGAGAGAGAGAGAGAGAGAGAGAGAGAGAGAGAGAGAGAGAGAGAGAGAGAGAGAGAGAGAGAGAGAGAGAGAGAGAGAGAGAGAGAGAGAGAGAGAGAGAGAGAGAGAGAGAGAGAGAGAGAGAGAGAGAGAGAGAGAGAGAGAGAGAGAGAGAGAGAGAGAGAGAGAGAGAGAGAGAGAGAGAGACAGCTGGAATAAAGGAGTAAGTCTTGTGTTGTTAAAGGAACCCAGGTCAGCAGAATCAGGCCCTATGGGGGATCACTCACTAGGGCGTGAGACACTCTCCCTCTATCCCTCCCTTTATCTCTCTCTCTCTCCCGGGTCTTCCACCTCAAAAAGCACAAGAAAGAGGATTTCGACACCCACAATCTCAGATTATTCTGAAATTGTTTCTGTTGTTAGAAACAGATAAGATTGGCATTCCGGCAACATTATTTTGTTTAAATATAATTTGATCTCTGAGAAATTAAGCTAATTGATTGCACCCAAATTGGCCATTTTAATTTATAGGATTTATATAATTTTCAATAAATATTGTACCTAACATCCGATTTGGACCAAACTTTTTTCTAACAATGAGTTAGACATGAGGAATCCAAAGAAATGGTCTAAAGCCATCCACGGACCCTCCACACTCCATGCCAATCCCACCCCAACAATGAGTATATAGAATCAGTTTTCTATGTCTGACAAGTAGTATCCCGTTCAGAGAAATTAGTAATTGAAGTTGTTAGGTTTATGTCCCAATTTACATCCTGATATTACCAAGTTCTGACCTCTAGAGGGTGTTCTTCCAGGTGATTTTTTAATTTTATGTTTAAGAATCCCCCCCTCAATGTTAGAGGGATAGTTCACCCATATTACAAAATGACATATTGGTTTCCTTACCCTGTAAGCAGTCTATAGACAAGGTATGATAGCAATCATTGTGTTGGTTTTGTTTTCTACTGTTTCAAATAGGTACCATTCATCTGGAATTGTGCCACACATGCTAAAAAGTTAACATTTGAAACAGTGGCCAGGAAAATAAAACCAAAGCATGGGTTGCTGTCATACCTTGTCCATAAACTGCTTACAGGATAAGGAAATCAATATGTAATTTGGGTGAACTATTCCTTTAACATTGATAGTAGGAACAACACCATCTAGTGGTCAGAACCTGGTGTCAGGATGTAGTATGGGACATAAACCTAACAACTTCAATGACTAATTTCTCTGAACAGGGGGGAAAAAACATCACCAAATTCACTGAGAATACATTACATAAGATGAAGAAACAATACTCTGAGCCAGAGCTCCGTATTACTTGTCAGACAAAGAGAACGATTAGTTACCGGAGTGTAACTCCAGTTCTATGAGTGGAGCGGAGCCCCATAGGGGAGCTCTGCTCCTAGTGGTTTACCCTCTGCCCTAAGGCAGCAGCAGCCTGAGACAAAATTATGCACACACCTACAGCCAATAGGAGTACAGGTGTCCCTATAAGAGGGGATGCCTCCCCTCAATCAGCCTCCCGAGATATTTTTCTTCAGCGAGACTAGAGAGGGTCGGCAGGGCCTTAAGTCCTATGGGGCTCCGCTCCACTCATAGAACTGGAGTTACACTCCGGTAACTAATCGTTCTATATCGTGGAGCTCCGCCCCATGGGGGAGCTCTGCTCCTAGTGGTTTAAGGCGGAGCGTAGCGCTCCCAAAATGTACTCCCTGCCGAGCCTAACACTTCCCATCGAAACGAGAAAGTCAGGCCTAGCAATGGCTGCAACCGAGTCCCGCAGTACTGCAACTAAAAAACCCCTACGGGCGTCACAATATACCGCGTCATCGGTTAAAGACCCGCCCCACCTAGTCCAATGGCAATGCCAATGACTAGTGGGCAGATCACCAGAATAGAAGCCATACTAATCTGTACTAGCAGATAGATGTGCCTCAATATCCCGTGAAAACACTACCGACCACTTATGGAATGACACCAAGTGTCACTCTACATTGTAAACGCGGTAGACCGCCTCACTCACTCAATGGAATCCCAGAGATTAGTGGGCAGGAACAAAAACATGAGTCATACTAACTGAACAAGCAGATAGATGACCTCACATTCTGTTAATCAATGCATGCCTCTACTGTACTGACCCTGTCAGTCAGGATTCATGCCACAAAATATGTTTTCTTATCCAAAGCGGACCTGATGGAAACCCTGTCCATAGTCCTGCTATTCCCTCTCTTCCTAGCTCAAGATCTCCCTTCAGCTATGCTGAGTACAGACCGAGCCAAAGAGTTAGAAAACACATCTATCAACAACACGTCTTCCTAACCAAAGCGGACCTGATGGAAACCTATGTCCACAGTCCTGCTTCTCCTCTCTATCTTGCTCAAGATCTCCCTTCAGCCACGCTGAGTACAGATCGAGCCAGAGAGTTAGAAGACATATCTAAGAGATAGAAACGGATAAATGGAGACGGCGTCGACCAGGATGCTGCTCTACAGATATCCTCTACCCCTGTTCCTCTGAAAAGGGCAGTAGAAGCCACTACTCCACGAGTGGAGTGAGCCGTGATACCCTGAGGCAATTGCCGCCCCGCTGCCTCATAAGCTGTCTCAATGCCTTCACAAAGCCAGTGAGACAACCGCTGTTTTGAAAGTGGTCTACCTAGTGCAGCCGCACCGTGACACACAAACAACTGAGGCGATGACCTGATCGCTGCTGTGCGCTCGACGTAACATGCCAAAGCGCTGCACCGGGCACAGGCGATGGAGCTTTTCCTCACTCCTCTCTCTATGAGGAGGAGGAGAAAAAGCCCACAGCTCCACGGTCTGTGACCTATATGAACTCTTAATAACCTTCGGCACAAATGCCGGGTTAGGACGTAACACTGCTCTGCTCAGGTCACCATTGATGGCCAGGCAGTCAGGTCTCGTCGAAAGAGCACACAAATCACTGACCCGCTTAGCTGTAGTCAAAGCGAGCAACAGTGCTGTCTTGATAGACAGCATCTTGAGGGGTATTTGATTCAATGGCTCAAAAAAGCCAAATCCCACTGAGGAAGCGTGACTCTAGGTGTTGGCCTAAGTCGCCGCGTTCCTAATAGGAAGCGTTTCACTAGAGGGTGGCTAAAGACATTGTCTCTGCCAAACCCCTCATGACAAGCTGAAATCGCTGCTGCAAACACCCTAATAGTGGCAGGCGATTATTGCTTATCAAACATGAGCTGTAGAAAAGAGAGAATACTCTCCACCTGACAGCTCATGGGGTCTACACCTTGTGTGACACACCATCGTGAAAACACGTTCCATCTACTGGCATACATCTTAGAAGTGGAACTGGCACGTGAACCCTGTATGGTCCTGATCACTGCATCAGATAACCCACGGCGCTCTAGCCTGTCCCTCTCAGCAGCCAGGCCTTCAGTGGTTGGCCGATTATGGGCAATTTCCCTATCGTGCCTCCCGCCTGAGACAACGCGTGCCTCCCGTCGTGCCTCCCGTCGATGTGGAATTGGCCAAGGTGGCGCAATCAACATCTGACTCATCTCCGCAAACCACGGAGCCCCCGGGCGATCGGGCGCTATCAGTATCACTGACAGCCCCCGTGACCTCACCCTGGCTAGCAGTGGGAGAATGCAGGACAGCGGAGGGAATGCATACAGGAGAACTCTCGGCCACGGTTGGTGCGCAAAGGCGTCCCTTCCCAGTGGCGGTTCGTCCTGTTCCCTCAGAGAGAACCACAGAGGACATTGCGCGTTCACACGTGACGCGAATAGGTCCACCTGGGCTCTCCCGAATTGTTCCCAAATCTGGAGAACAATGTCCGGATGCAGACACCACTCGTCGTCTCGAGGACCCCCCTCTTGACATGAGGTCTGCTCCTACGTTCAAGTAGCCCGGAATGTGTGCTGCTCTCAATGAGCGAAGGTGCTCGTGAGCCCACAGCCACAATTCCTCTGCCGCCCGATGGAGAGCAGGAGACCTGACTCCTCCCTGGCGATTTATGTGAGCTACTGTGGTCCGGTTGTCTGACCAGACCAGCACATCGCGACCCCGAAGGGTAGACGCGAAGTGGGTCAGAACCAGTCGAACCGTTTCCAACTCCAAGAGGTTGATATGACGACCTGATTGAGGCCACACACCTCCTATCGCTTGAGTCTGACATGTCCCTCCCCATCCTGTCAGGGACGCATCCGTGAATACTGGGATGTGAGAGGACACCTTTCCTATCGGGTCTCCGTGCGTGAGAACGCGCAGGTTTCTCCAATAGTTCAGATCTGCACTGAGCGAGAGTGGAACCACCACCAACCGATGACGTTGACGCAATGGGTCTAGTCTTAGTTGGGCGAACCATCGCTGCATCCTGCGCATATGCAGGAGTCCCAGCGGAACCACAGAGTGGGCTGACGACATGAGACCCAAAAGTGACATGATCGACAGCGCCGTCACCGTGTGATTCGGACGACACTTCCTCAGGGCTAGCAACAAGGCTACCCTTCGGGGGTCCGAAATTCGAGCCCTCATCCTCACAGTGTCTAGCTGTATCCCCAGGTAGACAATCTGATGAGTGGGCCAGGGCGCGCTCTTTTTCCAATTCACAGCAAACCCCAGACTTGTGAGATGCATCACTGTCTGTGTTGTGTGAGTGATCGCCAGCTCTGCTGACGGGCGAGAACCAGTAGGTCGTCCAGGTAGGCTAGTAGCCGTATTCCCTGACGACGCAAGCGGTTCCAATGCCGCCTCCACACACTTGGAAAATGTGCGAGGTGCCAGGGCGTACCCAAATGGCATCCTCGTGTATTCGTACGCCACACCTTGAAAGGCGAACCGCAGAAACTTCCTGTGACGCGGCTGAACCGGCACATGAAAGTACGCGTCCTTTAGGTCTATGCTCGTACAAAAGTCCCCTCTCTGGACACATTCCAGCAGAGGTTTTGTCGTTAGCATTCGGAAGGGCCGTTTGGTTATGCTGTCGTTGAGAATGCGTAAATCCAAAATCGGCCTCACTCCCCCCGTCTTTTTGGGCACTAGGAAATAAGGCGAATATAGCCCTTTGTTCCTTTGCTCCCGGGGAACTACTGTCACTGCCTCCTTCGCCAAAAGTTCCGTAATCTCTGTCATCAGAGCGGCCACTTTGTCTGGCGTTTTCATCACCGTCTCCACCACTCCCCTGAACGGGGGTGGGGTCCGGTGGAATTGGAGAGCATAACCCTTCTGCAACGTCTGTTCTAGCCAGCGTGAGAGGGTGCAGCTTCTTCGCCACTGCCAGCAATGCAGAGAAAGTGGCTGGGCACGAAGCTGTGGTGCATCCAGTAGGAAGGACCTGTATTCCTCTATGGCCCTTACCGCCACTGTTCCCCAACATTGAAGTGGTGGAACAGCCCAAGGTGGGCCTCCCGTGAAAGGGAGAGGAACTATCAATGCGTTCTGAGAAAGAAAGAGGAGCAGGGACGTCGGTTAAACCCGTAACCGTCGTATTCCTGCCCTCCTTGAACGCATCGCGGGTCTAAATTGCGCTGACCGAGGCCACAGCCTGCGGCAGGGCACCATCCCCAGCAAGCGATTGCGTCATCTTAGGTGACTGCAATTCGCTATCAGAGCCCTTCACTACAGTACTCCTAGAAGTCTGTAGTATGAGGTCTCTATGAGGTAAAACAAGGCGGTGCCTTGATACCTTCTTAACTTTCACCTTCTGTGTGTGTTCAACTCTGCACCCCTGGTGGGTTGATTCACGCTCAGTGTGGTGAGTACTGGCTCGTTCTGTCAGGGGAGCTGATACTTTGGTTATACCCATAACCCTAGTAATCCTGCCCTCCGTGAACGTAGCATTGGTCTGAATCGCATTAACCGAGACCTTGGTCTGCGATAATGCGCCGTCCCCAGATAGCTGCTGTGTTACAATGCCTGGGGGCATCGATACTCTGGGCACCTTGGTGACCGCGGTAATCGGGCCCTCCGTGAACGCAGCATGGGTCTGGCTCGTACTAGTGGAGACCTTAGTCTGTGCTAGTGCGCCATCCCCAAATAGCGGCTGCGTCCTCATGTCAGAATCTGACCGGGACTGCTGCCTTCTATGTAAAGCACTTCTTATACGTGAAGTGTGATGTGACGACCTGATTGAGGTCTTCTGGATACCTACTCTTAGTGCCTGTTCAGCAACGCACCCTCAGTGGGCTGAGCGGCTCTTAGAGTGGTAAGGAAGAGAGGGTGAGATTTGAACGCTCTCGGACGTATTATGGAAAAGAGGCTCTTTTTTGACAAAGTCAGGTGGAGCCAACTCTTATTAAATACATCAACAAAGGCATTTACATCAACACCCATCCCTTCAACCGAAGGGTGGGGGGGAACAGTGGGCACGTTCGACACCATCGATGCGTCCTCCATCCTCTCCCCGCGTCCCGTCACGTACGCCTCCTCTTGCCTCCCTTGGAGGGCCAGGTCGGCGTCCTCGTCACCTCCCTCGCCGGCTGTAGTGGGGCTACCGTAGCTGCTGGGAGGGCCGGGCCCGTTCCCTTGCTGCTCGTGGCCGCCGGATGACGCCGATTACGCCGCCTCGCCGTAGACCCCGGTCTACTTAGAGGGGCGGAGGTAGATGGCCTTTGGGATGGAGGGGGGCCGAGTCGTCCTGCCAACGGCAGGTGCTTGGCCAGCTGCTTCTTCTCCTCCTCTAGCTTAGAAAAACGCTCCGTCGCCTCTTTGACTGCGACCCCAAAGAGGCCGTCGTCAGAGAGGGGGGCGTTCAAGAGAGACGTCCTGTCTGCCTCTTTCATGGATGTCAAGGACAACCAGAGGTGTCGTTTTCCGACCACCGAAGTGGCCATGGACCTCCCCGCGCAGACTGCGGACGCCTGTGTTAGGTGAAGTATGGCGCCAGAAATTCTGGACGCCTCCTCCACCTCCTCCGGTGCCAGCTCTGTCTTGCCCGTGGTTAAACGGGACAGAGAGGCCGCCAAGAGGGCAATGTTGTTAGCTGCTGCTACAGCTTGGGCTCCCAACCCAAAGGACTTCTCTAACAGCGACGCTGTGAGTCGGTCCTTCTGGGATGGCAACGTGGCCTTCTTGGAAGAGGGCCAAGGGCTCGAACCCGGTACGAGATACGCCGCCATGGCACTCTCTAACCTGGGGATTCCCTGACCCTGAAACCTTCCTTCCACTCTCGTGAATGGGAGATACGCTTTTACAGGCGAACGCGCCGCTAAAGGTGCCTCCCACGAGCCCTCAACGTACCTAGCCAAAGAAGGCATGGCAGGAGCCACTGGCTCTGCCGCCTTCCTTGGCCTGGAATAAGGACCGCCCTCCATCATATCAACCTCCGGTGCGGAGGGAAGAGGGGGCAGCCTTATTACCAGCCGTTGAGCAGCTCTCTCAATGAGACCCGGAAAATCCGATCTCAGAGAGGCTGCAGCGAAAGAGAGAGCTTCTGATCTCTCAGAGCTCGTATCCCCTTCGCTATAGGGACTACAAGCCCTCTCGCTCTCCAAAGGAAAGGGGGGCTTGAAAGTATGAGGGACGGGGTCCGACTGTTCCATTGGAATGCCAGACCCCTCCTCAAAGTCCCTATCTTCCCCCGAGTCTGCGCCGTCGGACAACGCCTCTGAAGCAGAGGCTAGTATCGACAGCACATCCTCAAGGGGGATGTCCTCCCTGAAAAACGCCCAACGCTGCTTCCTCTCCTTTAAAGAAAGGAGGGCGCAGGAGGCGCAATCGGGGACTGCAGACGCCTTCCTTGGCATGCTGGGATCCCAAACACACGAAACATAGGTCGTGGTGGTCACCGGCCGCCATGGAAGTGCATCTGCACTGAGCTCTGAAAAGAGCTTTTGGGGGTGGAAAATCTCCCGGTGTGCTCATTTAGACGACGTTGATGACTGGAATATCAACGGCGTTTTTCGTCCTGAGTCTTGTGCTTCGTCTCTTCTTGTCTCTTCAGTCTAGTCATCCAGTCGCTGAAGAAAAAGGGAGGCTGATTGAGGGGAGGCATCCCCTCTTATAGGGACACCTGTACTCCTATTGGCTGTAGGTATGTGCATAATTTTGTCTCAGGCTGCTGCTGCCTTAGGGCAGAGGGTAAACCACTAGGAGCAGAGCTCCCCTATGGGGCGGAGCTCCACGATATAGAACTGATACTGTATACTCGTTGCTTTTGACAATTTCTTTGCATTCCTCATTGTTAGAAAAAAGTTTGGTCCAAATCGAATGTTAGGGACTATATTTATTGAACATTATAGGAATCCTATAAATTAAAAAGGCCAATTTGGGTGCAGGCAATTCGCTTAATTTCTCAGGGATCAAATTATATTTCAACAAAATTATGTTGTAGGAATGCTAATCTTATTTATCTCTAACTACAGAAATGATTTCAGAACAATCTGAGATGGTGGGTGTCATGGCATGCTGAAATGACATGGAACGACCTTCACGCTCTCTCCCTCTCGCACTCTCTCTCTCGCTCTATCTCTTCATCTCTATCCTTCTCTCTCTCTTCATCTCTATCCTTCTCTCTCTCTCTCTCTCTCTCTTCCCCTCTTGGCACCTCTTCATTGGCTCCCCTCTATTTTTCCTCTCTGTGTTTTTCTCAGTCCTGTCCTGCGGCCTCCACAACTCCAACACATGGGTCATGCTCTAGGTTTGCTCAGGCTGACAGAAAGGTGTTTTGTGTGTGTGTTGGTTTGTGTGCCCAGTAAATGCACCCAACATCCTCTGCAGGCAAACTCTCTGTGGGGCCTAATGGGAATGTGTGTGTGTGGAGGGTGGTGTGTGTGAGGTGGGTGGGTTTGCGTGTGTTCCCTGGCTTGCGGACATATTGGGTGTGTGTCCGTGCACGCGTGTGTGCGTGCGTTTATGTGTGTGTGTGCTGGTACCAGATTGTCATTGTTTGGACTGAATCCTCTTCCGTCATCACGATCTGGAAACGGTAACTAGGTGACAGCTGTCAGTCATGTAGAGGCCACGCCTACCTGCTGTGTTGAACCTGCCCTATACCCAGATGAATCACAGAGGATGCATGGGCACAGTGCCATGCCAGACCAAATGCCAAATCTCAGAGTATTCACTCTATAGTGCACTACTTTTGACCAGAGACAGAGATATACAGTGAGGGAAAAAAGTATTTGATCCCCTGCTGATTTTGTACGTTTGCCCACTGACAAAGAAATGATCAGTCTATAATTTTAATGGTAGGTTTATTTGAACAGTGAGAGACAGAATAACAACAACAAAAAACGGAAAAACGCATGTCAAAAATGTTATAAATTGATTTGCATTTTAATGTGGGAAATAAGTATTTGACCCCTATGCAAAACATGACTTAGTACTTGGTGGCAAAACCCTTGTTGGCAATCACAGAGGTCAGACGTTTCTTGTAGTTGGCCACCAGGTTTGCACACATCTCAGGAGGGATTTTGTCCCACTGCTCTTTGCAGATCTTCTCCAAGTCATTAAGGTTTCGAGGCTGACGTTTGGCAACTCGAACCTTCAGCTCCCTCCACAGATTTTCTATGGAATTAAGGTCTGGAGACTGGCTAGGCCACTCCAGGACCTTAATGTGCTTCTTCTTGAGCCACTCCTTTGTTGCCTTGGCCGTGTGTTTTGGGTCATTGTCATGCTGGAATACCCATCCACAACCCATTTTCAATGCCCTGGCTGAGGGAAGGAGGTTCTCACCCAAGATTTGATGGTACATGGCCCCGTCCATTGTCCCTTTGATGCGGTGAAGTTGTCCTGTCCCCTAAGCAGAAAAACACCCCCAAAACATAATGTTTCCACCTCCATGTTTGACGGTGGGGATGGTGTTCTTGGGGTCATAGGCAGCATTCCTCCTCCTCCAAACACGGCGAGTTGAGTTGATGCCAAAGAGCTCCATTTTGGTCTCATCTGACCACAACACTTTCACCCAGATCTCCTCTGAATCATTCAGATGTTCATTGGCAAACTTCAGATGGGCATATATATGTGCTTTCTTGAGCAGGGGGACCTTGCGGGCGCTGCAGGATTTCAGTCATTCACGGCGTAGTGTGTTACCAATTGTTTTCTTGGTGACTATGGTCCCAGCTGCCTTGAGATCATTGACAAGATCCTCCCGTGTAGTTCTGGGCTGATTCCTCACCGTTCTCATGATCATTGCAACTCCACGAGTTGAGGTCTTGCATGGAGCCCCAGGCCGAGAGAGATTGACAGTTATTTTGTGTTTCTTCCATTTGCGAATAATCGCACAAACTGTTGTCACCTTCTCACCAAGCTGCTTGGCGATGGTCTTGTAGCCCATTCCAGCCTTGTGTAGGTCTACAATATTGTCCCTGACATCCTTGGAGAGCTCTTTGGTCTTGGCCATGGTGGAGAGTTTGGAATCGGATTGATTAATTGCTTCTGTGGACAGGTGTCTTTTATACAGGTAACAAGCTGAGATTAGGAGCACTCCCTTTAAGAGTGTGCTCCTAATCTCAGCTCGTTACCTGTATAAAAGTCACCTGGGAGCCAGAAATCTTTCTGATTGAGAGGGGGTCAAATACTTATTTCCCTAATTAAAATGCAAATCAATTTATAACATTTCTGACATGCGTTTTTCTGGATTCTTTTGTTGTTATTCTGTCTCTCACTGTTCAAATAAACTTACCATTAAAATTATATAATTTCTTTGTCAGTGGTCAAACTTACAAAATCAGCAGGGGATCAAATACTTTTTTCCCTCACTGTGTACAGAGCTGCCACATAGGCCTCTGGGTCGAAAGTAGTGCACTATATAGTGAATAGGGTGTCATTTGGGAATCAGACATGGAATCTCTGCTGGCCTCCTGCCCCTTGTGTGCCCACTTGGGAGCGTGCACACCCTCTCCCCATGTGTCTTCTGATCCTGGCTTGTTTCCTTTTCTGGCAGCGCTGTATGGGAATGGGCAGGCCAAGACTAGGATGGATTCAATGACGGGCTGACTGACTGACTGACTGACTGACTGACTGACTGACTGACTGACTGACTAACGGACTGACGGACTGACTGACTGACACAAGAGACCAATATGTGTTCTTTGGCCGCCAGGCTGAGGCAGAAACCCACAGCATCTTCCAAGTAGACATAGTACAGATGTAGGATCTTAATTTGATCACCATGTTGCAGGAGTACTTTCCTGCAATGCAGGACATTTTAAACTTGTGTATTTGAGGTTTACAAAAAAAATGTCCATTAATTATAATCCACATGAAAATTCACATTTCCTGTTGCTGCAGGATTATTTTCCTGCAGTAGCAAACTGGCTCAAATTAAGATCCTACATATGTTTATAAGGAAAGGCCACATAACTCTTAAAAGGTAAAAAATGATTTTCCTTTTCTTCCCCCTCTTCTGGTTTCCATGCTCTTTAGTCTGTTTTTGTCCTCTGCACATTGTCAGGACTGGTGTGACTGTGTGAGCCTCTCTCCTTTCATCTCTCTCTACAACGCTCTTTCTGCCCTCCCCTTTGTCTCTCTCTCTCTCTCTCTCTCTCTCTCTCTCTCTCTCTCTCTCTCTCTCTCTCTCTCTCTCTTTCTCTCCCTCTCTCTCTCTCTCTCTCTCTCTCACTCTTTCTCACTCTCACTCTCTCTCTCTCAATTCAATTCAAAGGGCTTTATTGGTGTGGGATGTTTACATGCTGTAGGCCCTCCTTGGTTGGGGACAGGCATCAGATCATCAGCAAACAGTAGATATTTGACTTCAGATTCTAGTAGGGTGAGGCCGGGTGCTTCAGACTGTTCTAGTGCCCTCGCCAAATCGTTGATATATATGTTGAAAAGGGTGGGGCTTAAGCTGCATCCCTGTCTCACCCCCCGGCCCTGTGGAAAGAAATTTGTTTTTTTGCCAATTTTAACCGGACACTTGTTGTTTGTGTACATAGATTTTATAATGTCATATGGTTTTCCCCCAACACCGCTTTCCATCAATTTGTATAGCATTCAATTAGCTTCATTTCTCAGGGATCAAATTATATTTCAACAAAATAATGTTGTTGGAAAGCTACATAAATGGTTTCAGAACAATCTGAGATGGTGGGTGTCATGGCTTGCTGAAATGACATGGAACGACCCTCCCTCCTCTCTCTCTCTCTCTCTCTCTCTCTCTCTCTCTCTCTCTCTCTCTCTCTTTTTCTCTCTCTTTTCACCTCTATCCTTCTCTCGCTCTACCTCTCTTTCTTCGTCTCTCTCTCTCTATCTCTATCTCTCGTTCTCGTTCTCTCTCTCTCTCACTGCATGCCCTGGGAGCAGAGATGGGAAAGGAGGGATGGGGAAAGTTAGAAGGAGGAGGGGTAGGGCAGGATGTGCATATGTGGAGGACCCCCCTCCTCCCCTCCCTTTCCTCTGTTTTATTTTCCTCTCTCTTCTCCTCTCCTTCTCCTCTCATTTCTTCTCCTCTCCTCTCCACTCCATTCCTCTCCACTCCTTTCCTCTTCTCTCCTCCTCTCCTCTCCTCTCCTCCCCTCACCTTTCCTCCCTTCTCCTCTCCTCTCTTCTCCCTCTGTGTCCCCTGATGAAAAGCGCTCAGTGACTCAGTGACAGGGCCCTCGTCTCTCCTCTCATTCTGGGTGGTTGTTCTCTCTCTCTCTGTGGGAGGAGGAGTGAAGGGGGGAATGACGAGAGGAATGCCACTGCTCTCCCACCACATCTGTATGCAGACTGCTCTCTTTCTCTCTCTGACCCTCTGCCTTTCCCTCAGTGGTGTGTGTGTGTGTGTGTGTGTGTTGTGTGTGTGTGTGTGAGAGAGAGAGAGAGGGCAACAGGATGCCAGAGCAGCGTGGCTTTTCTAACTGGGTCTGGTCCAGTCCAAACCTCGACCCACAGGACTCTGAAAGGGTCTCCTCTCCTCTTCCACACCACAAACATGTTTGTTTTAGTATTTAATTGATTCCCAATCAAAATCCTATTTTCCTTAACCCAAACCCCTAAACCTCTAAACCCTATCCCTAATTCTAACCCTAACCTTAAACCTAACCTAAAATAGCCTTTTTCCTTGTGGGGTGAAATGTCCCTACTTGTCAGAATTGTCCTTGTTTGACTATCCTTTTGAGGACTTCTGGTCCCCACAAAGATAGTAAAACCAAAAACACACACACACACTCTACTCTCTCTCTCTCCTCTCTCTCTGCTGGGGTCTTGTCCTCCTTCACTGCTGCACTCTGTAACACAGTAGAAACAGTGACTTGTGACTCGAATAGAAAATGCCTGTAGGGTATAATATAAACACGATAAAGTGACAGGAACTATACAATACTGTACATGCATTAGAGAATATTGGTGTTAAACATGTGGTTTGTCCCTAATGCCACCCTATTCCCTATGGGCCCTGGTCAAAAGTAGTGCACTATATAGGGAATAGGGTGCCATTTGGGAAGCAGACACAGATTGAGAGAGTAGAGGAATTCCCTCCACTCGCGGTGTAATCATGGTGAGAGGGAGTAGGAGAAGAGGATGAGTATGGAAGGGAGGGAGGGATGGAGAGATAGAGAGAGGGAGCTCTCTATAGTGTGTTATTGAGATGATGAGGTGCTGCGGGTTTCTCCTGCAAAACCCTCTAAATGTCACACCATATGGAGTAACACACACTCACAGTAAGCTCTCCATCAATGTCTCTGGTGGCAAGAATCAAAAGTTAGTACGAATTCTATACCGCAGTGCATCTGACTGACTGAGACAGACCGACAGACAGACAGAGGATCAACAGTCACTCAGACAGACAGAAAAGACAGACAGAAAGAGGATCAACAGTCATCCCTGCTCAGCTCCCTCTCCATGACGCATCATCACTCTGCGCCAGACAATGAGGACTTGCCTGACTGGTTACACTTCGTCTGGTAACCCTGTAGTCATCATCTTTGTGTTGTTCTCTGTCTCTGTCCCAATTTTCTGGGTGTATAGGGTGAAGTTTCCCCTAGACTCTGATCTTGGGTCAGTTTAGCATTTCCCCCACTAATCGTTAAGGTTAGGATTGGGGGAGGGAAGCTGATCCTAGATCTGCACCCAGGGGAAACTTCACCCCGGAGCAGTTTTCTTTACATGAATGCCACTTGGGGTTGTTTTTGAAGTTGTAGGAACACCTACTGTTTTGATAGTGTATAAACATGTATAAAGCTACCCACATAAATGTGTGTGTAGCGGATGGCTAAGTAAGCATCGCTACTGCTTTCCTTAGTAGAGGCTTGTAGTGAGGAGAAACCCGCCCCTGGCCCATCACAACCATGAATTTGGTAGGCTAGTGGTTAGCATGCTAGCTTCCGGAGTACGTTGTGGCGTGGGCTCGAATCCCGGGTCTGCCATGGCAGGGATGGAACACCTTATACTGCACATATATATGGAGTTTAGGAATTAGCATTTAGACAATTTTTGAGGATCAGTGAGAACCAGACTCAGTCTCACTGTCTGAGACCAAAATCAGCTGTTATCAGGGGCCCATTTATAACCATTGATCGAAAACATGGAAGATTGCGTGGTCATTACTTTGTGCCTGGGTGTGTCCCAAATGGCACCCTATTCCCTATATAGTGCACTACTTTTGACCAGGGCCCAGAGCTTTTGGTCTCAGACAGTTAGAGTCTGGTTCTCACCAATCCTCAGACATAGTCTAATTGCCATTTAGGACACAAACCCTGTACAGTCAATGCTGTGAGAGAGCTACAAAGAGGGCTCAATTATGATGGAATGTAACTAAGGAAATGTTTGTATCACTTTGACTCCTCTCATATCCCTCCTCCTTCCTACAGCTACACGGCCTATCTACAGGACATCTGGTTCAACTTTGGTTCTCTCACGCTGTCAGATCAAGATACACATGTTGAAATGCCTCTTTATAATAGTTGTAATCGTAACAAGATACCTTTCCTTGTCGTTTTCCCGTCTATCTTTTCTTCTTCTCTCTTTCTCTCACTCTCCTGATGATCAAATAAGTTCTGACCATGGTTGACTTGTCTTCGTGGTTCCAGTTGACTGCGGTGTAGGGTGAAGTTGCCCCGAGACACTGATCTTAGGTCAAGTTAACATTTCCCCCACTAATGGTTAAGGTTAGGATTGGGGAGGGGAAGCTGATCCTAGATCTGTACCCAGGGGAAACTTCACCCCGGTGCACTGAGCATGGAGGCCCAGAATAGACACCATAGAATATATTGTTTTGGGTTTATGGCACTCCTTTCCCTCTATCTGCCCCTGTCTCTTAGAGGAATGAATAGTATGTGATGTTGTCAGTAGGGATGGGATGAGATGCTATGGGGGGTATAATTGGGTCAGACATTACAAGTTATCTGAGGCTTGTTTCCCAGCGACAGACAGAGAGAGAGAGAGAGAGAGAGAGAGAGAGAGAGAGAGAGAGAGAGAGAGAGAGAGAGAGAGAGAGAGAGAGAGAGAGAGAGAGAGAGAGAGAGAGAGAGAGAGAGAGAGAGAGAGAGAGAGAGAGAGAGAGAGAGAGAGAGAGAGAGAGAGAGAGAGAGAGAGAGAGAGAGAGAGAGAGAGAGAGAGAGAGGGAGGAATGGAGAGATATGACAGCTATCAGTTTGTCTATCCCCCTCCCAGAGGAGCATGTCCCCAGCCTCCTACTGCTCAGATATACTTAATTATCCATCCCAAACACACCGTCCCCTGTATATATGTGTGTGTTTGTGTGTGCGCGAGAGTGTGCAAGTCTGTCTGTCTGTCCTTTTGTCTGCATGCATGTGTCTGATGTTGTTAGTGAGTATGTATTTGTGTCTTGAAGAGATCAGATAGATGCCGTCGGTTGTTTACAATCCTGGATAGAGTTTCCTGAAAATATCTGACTTCTCAATCGTTGTTCTGAGGGCAGCTAAATCATTCATCATGTGCTTGTTTGTTGAGGTATTTCATTGGTGCTCTGGGCTCGTTAAATGTTGTGGCTGTGTCCCAATGCCACTCTATTCCCTGCATAGTGCACTACTTTTGACCAGAGCCCCATGGGCCCTGGTCAAAAGTAGTGCACTATATTGGGAATAAGGTGCCATTTGGGATGCAGGTGGTGTGTCTGTGTGCGTGGCCTTTGTCTGCATAGCAGGAAGTCATGTTTTAGCAGTCAGCCAGGTTAGCTCTCTGTTAGTGCTGAACTGAAAAGGGCTGATGACAGCGCTGTCGCACACACACACATACACTACCAGTCAAAAGTTTGGACACACCTACTCATTCAAGGGTTTTTCTTTATTTTTACTATTTATGTAGAATAATAGTGAAGACAATAATAGTGCGCAGCGGTCTAAGGCACTGCATCTCAGTGCTTGAGGCGTCACTACAGACCCCCTGGTTGGATTCCAGGTTGTATCCCATAGGGCAGCGCACAATTGGCCCAGCGTCATTCGGGTTTGGCCGGTCTAGGCCGTCATTGTAAATAAGAATTTGTTCTTAACTGACTTGCCTAGTTAAATAAAGGTAAAATAAAAAATAAAATAAACATCAAAACTATGAAATAACACATATGGAATCATGTAGTAACCAAAAAAGTGTTAAACAAATCAAAATATATTTTATATTTGAGATTCTTCAAATAGCCACCCTTTGCCTTGATGACAGCTTTGCACACGCTTGGCATTCTCTCAACCAGCTTCATGAGGTAGTCACCTGGAATGCATTTCAATTAACAGGTGTGCCTTCTTAAAAGTTAAATTGTGGAATTTCTTTCCTTCTTAATGCGTTTCAGCCAATCAGTTGTGTTGTGACAAGGTAGAGTGGGTATACAGAAGATATCCCTATTTGGTAAAAGACCAAGTCCATATTATGCCAAGAACAGCTCGAATAAGCAAAGAGAAACGACAGTCCATCATTATTTTAAGACATGAAGGTCAGTCAATACAGAACATTTAAAGAACTTTGAACGTTTCTTCAAGCGCTATGATGAAACTGGCTCTCATGAGGACCGCCACAGGAATGGAAGACCCAGAGTTACCTCTGCTGCAGAGAATAAGTTCATTAGAGTTACCAGCCTCAAAAATTGCAGCCCAAATAAATGCTTCACAGAGTTCAAGTCACAGACACATCTCAACATCAACTGTTCAGAGGGGACTGTGTGAATCAGGCCTTCATGGTCAAATTGCTGCAAAGAAACCACTACTAAAGGACACCAATAAGAAGAAGAGACCTGTTTGGGCCAAGAAACACAAGCAATGGACATTAGACCGGTGGAAATTTGACCTTTGGTCTGGAGTCCAAATTGGAGATTTTTGGTTCCAACCGCCATGTCTTTGTGAGACGCGGTGTGGGTGAACGGATGATCTCCGCATATGTAGTTCCCACCGTAAAGCATGGAGGAGGAGGTGTTATGGTGTGGGGGTGCTTTGCTGGTGACACTGTCTGTGATTTATTTAGAATTCAAGGCACACTTAACCAGCATGGCTACCACAGCATTCTGCAGCGATACGCCATCCCATCCGGTTTGGGCTTAGTGGGACTATCATTTGTTTTTCAACAGGACAATGACCCAACACACCTCCAGGCTGTGCAAGGGCTATTTTACCAAGAAGGAGAGTGATGGAGTGCTGCATCAGATGACCTGGCCTCCACAATCCCCCGACCTCAACCCAATTGAGATGGTTTGGGATGAGTCGGACCGCAGAGTGAAGGAAAATCAACCAACAAGTGATTAGCATATGTGGGAACTCCTTCAAGACTGTTGGAAAAGCATTCCAGGTGAAGCTGGTTGAGAGAATGCCAAGAGTGTGCAAAGCTGTCATCAAGGCAAAGGGTGGCTATTTGAAGAATCTCAAATATAAAGTATATTTTGATTTGTTTAACACTTTTTTGGTTACTACACGATTCCATATGTGTTATTTCATAGTTCTGATGTCTTCACTATTATTCTACAATGTAGAAAATAGTAAAAATAAAGAAAAACCCTGGAATGAGTAGGTGTGTCCAAACTTTTGACTGGCAGTGTACGTGCACAGAGAGACACACCCATACACACTGCTGCTGCCTGTTAAACCACAGGATGTGTGTGTCACAGAACTGTGTCATCTACACTAGTGCCAACCCTGTTCCCATCAGATACTATGTGACTCTGTGTCTCTCTTTAATCTCTCTGGGCCACATCAACATTCTGTACTGGACCATGCTTCTGGCTCGTCCTTATACACCACACCCTTCTCTCTAGTGTGTGTGAGTGTGTGTGTCCGTCTGTGTGTAAGTGTGTGTGTCTGCCTCTGTCTGCCTGCACATGCAAGGCCAAGCTCCAGTGCCGTCTACTCCGAGGCCCAGCAGCACAGCAGTCATTCCGTTTCCCGTTCTCCAGGAATTCCTGCCATCCGAGTCCGACAAATCAAGCACTCTGCCAATTAAAGCTAGCATCTGTAGAACTACTAGATCGTAACACATGGGGGAGAGTAGCTATTCCACTATTCCCCTTAGTCCCAGATTGATCTGCAATATGAATGAGGCCTGTTGTTGCATATTGCATGCCAGCACTGCCATTTCCTTACATAAGCTGTGTTTTTGGAGAGGGGAACCTAAACAAGCTTATAAGCCAGACCAACAGCGTGAGAGGGACTCAATCCCACACAAAGCAATTAGGGGAGTGACCGCTGCCTGCCAGCCACCATGTATAACCCCAAAGGGCTCTTCAATCAGTGTCTGTCTGTACTGGCAGTGGTGGTCCTTGCAGATCTGCCTGCTCTAGGTCTATGTGTGGTGGTGGTTCATGCAGATCTGTCTGCTCTAGGTCTATGTGTGGTGGTGGTTCATGCAGATCTGTCTGCTCTAGGTCTATGTGTGGTGGTGGTCCATGCAGATCTGTCTGCTCTAGGTCTATGTGTGGTGGTGGTCCATGCAGATCTGCCTGCTCTAGGTCTATGTGTGGTGGTGGTCCATGCAGATCTGCCTGCTCTAGGTCTATGTGTGGTGGTGGTCCATGCAGATCTATCTGCTCTAGGTCTATGTGTGGTGGTGGTTCTTGCAGATCTGTCTGCTCTAGGTCTATGTGTGGTGGTGGTCCATGCAGATCTATCTGCTCTAGGTCTATGTGTGGTGGTGGTTCTTGCAGATCTGTCTGCTCTAGGTCTATGTGTGGTGGTGGTTCTTGCAGATCTGTCTGCTCTAGGTCTATGTGTGGTGGTGGATCTTGCAGATCTGCCTGCTCTAGGTCTATGTGTGGTGGTGGTCCATGCAGATCTGCCTGCTCTAGGTCTATGTGTGGTGGTGGTTCTTGCAGATCTGTCTGCTCTAGGTCTATGTGTGGTGGTGGTTCTTGCAGATCTGTCTGCTCTAGGTCTATGTGTGGTGGTGGTCCATGCAGATCTGTCTGCTCTAGGTCTATGTGTGGTGGTGGTCCATGCAGATCTGCCTGCTCTAGGTCTATGTGTGGTGGTGGTTCTTGCAGATCTGTCTGCTCTAGGTCTATGTGTGGTGGTGGTTCTTGCAGATCTGTCTGCTCTAGGTCTATGTGTGGTGGTGGTTCATGCAGATCTGTCTGCTCTAGGTCTATGTGTGGTGGTGGTTCATGCAGATCTGTCTGCTCTAGGTCTATGTGTGGTGGTGGTTCTTGCAGATCTGTCTGCTCTAGGTCTATGTGTGGTGGTGGTCCATGCAGATCTGCCTGCTCTAGGTCTATGTGTGGTGGTGGTCCATGCAGATCTATCTGCTCTAGGTCTATGTGTGGTGGTGGTTCTTGCAGATCTGTCTGCTCTAGGTCTATGTGTGGTGGTGGTCCATGCAGATCTATCTGCTCTAGGTCTATGTGTGGTGGTGGTTCTTGCAGATCTGTCTGCTCTAGGTCTATGTGTGGTGGTGGTTCTTGCAGATCTGTCTGCTCTAGGTCTATGTGTGGTGGTGGATCTTGCAGATCTGCCTGCTCTAGGTCTATGTGTGGTGGTGGTCCATGCAGATCTGCCTGCTCTAGGTCTATGTGTGGTGGTGGTTCTTGCAGATCTGTCTGCTCTAGGTCTATGTGTGGTGGTGGTCCATGCAGATCTGCCTGCTCTAGGTCTATGTGTGGTGGTGGTTCTTGCAGATCTGTCTGCTCTAGGTCTATGTGTGGTGGTGGTTCTTGCAGATCTGTCTGCTCTAGGTCTATGTGTGGTGGTGGTTCTTGCAGATCTGTCTGCTCTAGGTCTATGTGTGGTGGTGGTCCATGCAGATCTGCCTGCTCTAGGTCTATGTGTGGTGGTGGTTCTTGCAGATCTGTCTGCTCTAGGTCTATGTGTGGTGGTGGTTCTTGCAGATCTGTCTGCTCTAGGTCTATGTGTGGTGGTGGTTCTTGCAGATCTGTCTGCTCTAGGTCTATGTGTGGTGGTGATCCATGCAGATCTATCTGCTCTAGGTCTATGTGTGGTGGTGGTCCATGCAGATCTATCTGCTCTAGGTCTATGTGTGGTGGTGGCCTGTCTGTCTATCTGCCTACCTATCTTCCTACATACATGTATGTCTGTCTGTCTCTCTCTCTGCCTGTCCAAACTGTCTGTCTGTTTGTGCAGTGATGGATAGAGCAGTTGTTTCCCAGCTCTGTGAGGGAGAAACCAGACCATTACCTACACAGCTATACAGGCTCACCGGGACTGTGAAAACCGATGCCATTAATATCACAACCATTCTTCCATCCCATCCAGCCTTGGTCGTATTCATTGGTGCACACCATAACGACAGGCAGCTTAGTGGGTAAGAGCGTTGTGCCAGTAACCGAAAGGTCGCTGGTTCTAATCCCCGAGCCGACTAGGTGAAAAATCTGTCTGTGCCCTTAAGCAAGGCACTTAACCCTAATTGCTCCTGTAAGTCGCTCTGGATAAGAGCGTCTGCTAAATGACGTAAATGTAAATGTAATAACAAAAAGTTTTGTAGCAGAAAATGAGTGTTTCTCATTCGACAAGTTCACAAAGTCTGCATCCCAAATGACCCCCTATTCCCTATTTAGTGCACTGCTTTTGTGACACATACACACACACTATGCCGTACATGGTTCCACTGTTATCAAAAGTAACACACTATATAGGGAATAGGATGCCATTTGGGACGCAGACAAAATATCACCTTGGCCTGAAGTGTAGGTGCTTGGTTCCTGTGCTATACGGCAGATGTACTGTAGAGTTTCAAAGTGGGTGCGTGTACGTGTCACATCTCACATCAACAGGATGTCAGAGAGTGTCGTGTGGATTTCGATGAGTCGGTCGTTTCGAATGAAGCGTGTAGCATGGTGACTGAGCTTGCGCTTGCACAGTGTGTGCGGTCTGTGTGTTCAGTCAATTTCAATTTGCTTTATTGGCATGACATATTGATACATTGCCAAAGCACAATGTTACATTAGAAAAAAAAGTTAGCTCAGTCTTACACTCACGGTTTCGTTATTTCTGTCAAACCTCTTTCCCCCCGTTTCCCCCTCCTACTTATTGCTACTCCGAGACTGATGCTACAGCCTCCAAATATTGACCTCCTCAAAAATATGACGCGTACAGTAACCTGGTTAGGGTTATCATTAGAGCTCATAGATTTTGCCTGGACAGGTCATGGGGTCAGGTAAAACTCAGGGTGTGATTACACTACATGATGGGTACTGAATAAATATAATCCCTTTGACCCTTTTCATACTACTTAGCCAAACAGTGCTGAGTCAAGCTGAGCTGTACTGGGCTGACCTGGTTACACAGCCACCATAGTTGCTGGAACCGTGCTTGAAATAACGATGTGAGAAGAAATATCCGAGCCCGCCCAGTAAGATTTGTGTCGGGTCGGCCCTATAGTGTGAATGAGGTACCAGTCCAACAGTGGTAGAATTTCTAAGCCTCACAACGATGTTCTGAGCTTTTCAGACCTCAAAACCTCTATTGGACTCTAGTGGGCAGCTATTGCTTATGTCACTGTCAACAGTTTATGTACACCATTGAAAGAAAATAAATGGGGATTATGGGAAATGAATGGCTCTTTGACTGAACCGCAGACTCACTCTGACATGTTTGGAACCATGTACGGTGTGGATATGTCTCTCCCCCTGAATGCCTCATTGAGGAAAGAGGGTAAAAGAGAGAGAAAGAGGGTAAAAGAGAGAGAAAGAGGGTAAAAGAGAGAGAAAGAGAGAGAAAGAGAGAGAGAGAAAAGAAGAGGCAGCAGAGAGAACTGGAGCCTGTCAGAACTCAGAAGTGACAGCGTTTTCCTTTTTTATTTTCATGGCTGAATCGCCCCAGTGTTTGAACTTTGTGTGATCTCACTGGGGGGGCCTGGTGCCATGCACAGTGATCTCAGCTGTGTGTGTGTGTGTGTGTCTGTGTCTGCCCTGACCATATGAGTCTAGGTGTCTCTGTTAGTGTGTGTGTACCTCTCAATATCCCGTAGCTAGGTGCTGTAATCCCCGCTCCGCGCTGTGTGTGTGTGTGTGTCAGCTTTAGGGGATTAACTCTCTGTTGGCACACTACTAAACCCAATGGGTAGAGAGGGGAGGGGAGGGGGGGGGGAGGGAGAGTGGAGGGGTGAAATGTCCTTGGCCATGGCTGTTTTGACTGAGATGCAGAGAGAGAGAAGGGGGGATAAAGGGTGGATGAGGGAGAGAGAAGAGGGATCCCTTGGGCTGCATTGCATTGTGTAGCTTTACATTCGTCTGTATGGGTGTTTAGAGGCTATGGGCTCGCACCATTCAGCCTCTGCTGACCAGGCTATGCTTCATTAAAGCTTAGCTTTCCACCCTGTCTGTATGTCTGTCTGCCTGCCTGAACAAAACCCACAGCCACACACAAACGCACGCACACACACACATGCACACACGCACAGAGAGATACATATATTCACACACATTCACATACATATATTCACACAAATCTTGCTGCTGTGATGGCACACTGTGGTATTTCACCCAGTAGATATGGGAGTTTATCAAAATTTGATTTGTTTTCAAATTCTTTGTGGGTCTGTGTAATCTGAGGGAAATATGTCTCTCTAATATGGTCATACATTTGGCAGGAGGTTAGGAAGTGCAGCTCAGTTTCCACCTCATTTTGTGGGCAGTGTGCACATAGCCTGTCTTCTCTTGAGAGCCAGGTCTGCTTACGGCAGCCTCTCTCAATAGCAAAGCTATGCTCACTGAGTCTCTACATAATCAAAGCTTTCCTTAATCTTGGGTCAGACTCTCTCACGGACGGACGGACAGACGCACATGCACTCACAGCCAAACTACCGCCCCTACCGGTTTTACAAACACCCAGACTCCAAAAGATACCACAATCTAAAGAGACTTTCTGGGGGATGGGGGGGAATCCATATCAGACTCCAAGAATAGCCCTTAGGACTGTTCTGCTTTGTCTATGCAGGGAATAGATTCCCATTTGGGACGCAGCCCATTGATGAGTGAGTTCTCTCTCCAGAGTTCTTAGGGTTCCGGGAGGGATTCACTGCATTCCTGAGTGCAGTAGGAGGCCGGAGTATGCTGCTGTTGCTGCCGCCATTACAGTACGCCCCCCCCCTGCTCCTCTGTTCTATTCATACTGAATACACTAGCAGCTCAGCACCAGCACAGAGCACACACTCAGAGAGAGAGGGACACAAATACACATACACATACACACAGGTTTAGCCCGGCTGCTCATTGTTGGTTATGCTCACGTACCACTCCGCTCAGCAGGATCGCACAGTATACAGTCTCTGCTGATTGGACAAGGAGGGGAAGTGTTCTGATAGGGCAGGGGCTAAAGCAGACTCTGCTGATTGTACAACATGAACAGACCTCAGTCACAGCCCCTGTAGCCAAGATACCCAGGCCAAGGCCCCAACCAGTGACCCTGTGTGTGTGTGTGTGTGTGTGTGTGTGTGTGTGTGTGTGTGTGTGTGTGTGTGTGTGTGTGTGTGTGTGTGTGTGTGTGTGTGTGTGTGCGCCATTCTCTCCGTTGGCATCAGTGGTGGTGATGCCAGCCTGTGCTGAGCCACAGGCTGCTGGTGTGGCAGGGTGGCAGAGTGATGGCAGGCAGGCCAGTTTCGGCAGTGCCAACAGCATTGGCACACTGGATGAACATGAGTTGGCATATCAGCACAGACATACTGCAGCCCAGCTGATATATGATTGTGTGTGTATGTGTATCTGTGTCTGTGTGTCTCCCAAAAGTGTTTTTTTATGTACACGTTGGAACAGGAGAACATGTCACAGAAGCACATAAACTGTTAGAGAGGCCATATTCTTTGCAGCGGTGGCAGTAACTACCGGTAAGTCCTCTCTACTCCTCTCTGCCACCTGCCTGGGCAATGGTGGACAGAGGAGAGAGAGCGGGGGCAGGTGGCAGGGGAACCATCTGTCAGGCCCGCGGTGTGCCCACCATTCCCTGCCAGCCGCACGCCTGCATCATCATCGCTCACCACTGAGGCATCATTCATGTTTCATCTGCGCTCAGACAAACGCCCGCTCACACTCAGGCTGCATCCCAAATGGCACTCTGATTCCCAATATAGTGCACTACTTTTGACCAGAGCCCTATGGTCCATTTGAGATACAGATTACACTATGACTCTGCAGTCCCTGCTATAAAAATAACATGTAGTGAGTTAGCGACCAAAAAGAATGTATAGCAAACGGAGAGGAGGAGAGGAGGAGAAGGAGAGAGAGTTCAACTGGGCTCGTGGTCCTTGGTCTGGGTGAAGAGATGCGCGCCCGTCAAAACCAGCCCCCCCTGGCCCGGTGCCAATGCCACTTCCAGCTGACAGACTCAGGGAGGTGCCACGCTGATAAACGCCCCCGGGGAAACAACGTCCCTCCCTGAGGGAACAATAGAGAGAGAGATGAATAATGCTGTCACACTTCTGTAAACTGTTATTATGTTGAGAGTCAGAGGGTTTTGTGTTTTGTGTCTTTTCTACTCTGTCTCTGTGGCTCCATGCTGTCGGGTGTGTGTGTGTGTGTGTGTGTGTGTGTGTGTGTGTGTGTGTGTGTGTGTGTGTGTAACTCTGGCCCTTGTGCGTGTGTAGCTCTGGCCAAAGAGCTCAACGAGGATCTGTAAAAAGAATAAGAGAAAAGAAATCAGGGGGGAAAGGGGGATGGAGGAGGAGGAGGGGAGGCAGAGCAAGAGAGAATAATATATGTAAGAGACAGAAAGAGAAGAACCATGAGGAAATGTGCTCAGTGCAGCTGGGATCGGCATCCAGGCTAGGGGCGTTGTGTGGGCGTTCGGTAGAGGTTGTGCAGAGGTTTGTATGGAGGTTATGTGGGCGTTTTTAGGGCAGGAATCTCTTACAGTGGAGGACATGGTCTGTACTTCAGCCAGGATAGAGTGTGTGTGTGTGTGTGTGTGTGTGTGTGTGTGTGTGTGTGTGTGTGTGTGTGTGTGTGTGTGTGTGTGTGTGTGTGTGCAGTGGTGTAAAGTACTTAAGTAAAACTACTTTTAAGTACTACTTAAGTATTGTTTTGGGTATCTGTACTGTACTTTACTTTACTATTTATATGTTTGACAACTTTTACTTTTACTTCACTACATTCCTAAAGAAAATAATGTACTTTTTACTCCATACATTTTCCCTGACACTGAAAAGTACTCGTTACATTTTGAATGCTTAGCAGGATAGGAAAATTGTCAAATTCACGCACTTATCAAGAGAACACGTGGTCATCCCCACTGCCTCTGATCTGGTGGACTCACTAAACACAAATGCATCGTTTGTATATTATGTCTGATTGTTGAAGCGTGCCCCTGGCTATCCGTACATTTTAAAAACAAGAAAATGGTGCCGTCTGCTTTGCGTAATATAAGGAATTTGAAATGATTTATACTTTTACTTTGACTTTTGATACGTAAGTATATTTAGAACCAAATACTTTTAAACTTTTACTCAAGTAGTATTTTACTTGAGTAACTTTCTATTAAGGTATCTTTACTTTTACTCAAGTGTGACAACTGGGTACTTTCTCCACCACTGTGTGTGTGTGGCTCATTTGGTCTGTACTGAAATCTGGAGGCACTTATCCTAACTGGCCTGGGGACCACAGCGAGCTGGGAAATATTGTAATATGTAATACAGTATGTAAGCCGAAATGGATAAACGGCTATGCTAAGCAAATAAATGCTAATGCGTACGGCGGCGACGAGATCACCATAAGCACACAATCCTGGTGGCATGTTTACTTTGTTCATCGTTGTATTCTTTCACATGGCGTGTGTTGTTTTGGAACAATATGTCTGAGTCTCAAAGGGCACCCAGGGTCCTGGTCGAAAGTAGTGCTCTTTAAAGGTAATCGGGTGCCATTTGGGATGAAGCCTATGACTTTCAATTTCAGGAGAATGAAGCTAGAAGGAGGCATTAATAGTGACACATACAGTAAATATGCCTCCAAAGCTTTTCTCTCTCCCTCTTTCCCTCTCGTTCCCTGCCGCCTTCCCAGGTGAATTCCCATTCAGTCGGTACAGAGGCTAACGCTTTAGCCGTGCTACATAGTGCACTACTTTTGACCAGAACCCTATGGGAAACCCTATGGGCCCTGGTCAAAAGTAGTGCACTATAAAGGGAACAGGGTGCCATTTGGGACGCAGGCAGAGCTTGGCTTTCCTCGCCGACCCCTAACAATCTGGTTCTCATTACTGTTCTTGTTCTCCTGGATCGAAAAAGACAAAGCGCACAGCAGCATTGTGCTCGCTAGCCGTTCCCTGCTACATCTTACCTCTACTGTTGTTGTTGACATTTCATTTATTTTGACATTTTAGTCATTTAGCAGATGCTGTTATCCAGAGCGACTTACAGGAGCAATTAGGGTTAAGTGCCTTGCTCAAGGGCACATGGACAGATTTTTACTGGCCCAACGCTCTTAACCACTAAGCTACCTGCCTGTTATTGTCGTTGTTGTTGTTGATGTTGCTGTAGGTATTACTATGGTACTGCTACTGTACTATACTGTAGATAGTTGCTCTGCTGCAGTTGTTATACAGATAATTGAACTCTGGTTGTTGTTGTTGTTTTCAGCGTAGTTGTTGTTCTATGACAAGTTGTAACTGTGGTTGTTGTTGTGTTATACAGCTGATATAACAGTAGTTATTGCTGTAGCGGTGCAGCAGTGGTCACTGTAGTTTATAGTTGCAGTGGCGCTTGTCTCCAGACCCCTAGCTGCGCTGAGTAACAGGCAAGTCTGTCCCAGGTAGGGGGTAGGAGGTCTGCTCTGCACTGGGGAGCTGGCCTGCGTCCCAAATGGCATCCTATTGTCTATAAAGTAGGTTAAAAGTAGTGCACTATATAGGGAATAGGGTACATATGGGCCCTGTTCAAAACTAGTGCACTATATAGGGAATAGGGTGCATATTTGGGTCTGGGTCCCACTGGTACTGTAAAGTAGGTCAGAGGAGCAGAGAGGAAAGAGGGGCTGAGTTTGGACCGAGTCCCTGTTCCAACCCCCCTGCCTGTTCCCTTATTCTCTATTTTGGGCCTCCATGCTCCTTCCATTCCGTACCCTGTGTGTCCCAGCATGCTCTACATTGGCCACTTTGTCTTCCTGCTACCAGCTGACTAGCGGTGAACATGGCATAAGTTTAGATCCATAGAAGAAACATTTAAGTCAATGTCGGACTGAGAAAGAGAGAAGGGGGGGTGGGGGAGAAGCTGAGATTTATATGAGAGCTGTATCCTTGGAGAGAACGAGGGAGATTGGGGGAAGACAGAACTAGAGACAAGAGAGAGAGAGTTAAAGCACAAGGAAGTGAAGACAGGGCCTTGTAATCTGTCTGAGCTATGTGTCATGTGATTCCAGCAGAGTCGGGTGAGGAGGAAGGGAGGGGGGGGTGAACGTGCCACGTGGGTGGATGAATTAATGAGACCCTGCCTTCTCTCTGACAGTAGGGTTTGTGTGTCTCCGCTCCGCCGATAGCTGGATATTTGTGTCCCTTTCTGGTTTTGTTTCTGACTGTGGTGGGTGTGTGTGTGTGTGTGTGTGTGTGTGTGTGTGTGTGTGTGTGTGTGTGTGTGCCATGAGTGCCTTGCCGTGCAGTGTTTAGTCTTACTCGTCTCTTGTTCTCTTTGGCCTGTTACTGTTGTAAACCCCAGATAACAGAGTGGACCCCTTGCTGTCCTCCCTCTCTGAGATCCAGGGGTACATCCCATATGGCACCCTATTCCCTATATAGTGCACTACTTTTGACCAGGGCCCATAGGGAATAGGGTGCCATTTGGGACGCAGCCCCAGTGGTGCTGATCTGATCGCAGCGCTGAGCTGAGCTGAGCTGTGCTAGGCTGGGTTTACGTAACCCCTCAGTGAGCTCATACATGGCTAATGGCTTCATGTTTACCATGGGGCAGAAAGGCTGGCAGACAGGCAGATAGACAGACACGGTTGTGATCCCTGCCTGTCTGCTTCTCAGCTCAACACCTCGTCACTACACTACCACCACCTTCCAGCCTCTCATGCTCTCCTTATTTCCTTCTGATGATTGTGAGAGAGAGAGAGCGAGAGAGAGGGACAGACAGAGAGAGAGGTTCACAGATCTGGGGGAAGGGAGGGGAGGAAGAGACTTGCAGGAGAGAGAGAGAGAGAGGAAACTTTTGACATCCTCTGTTTTCACCAACCCCCCTCCCCTGTTCCTCTGTTACCCCATGCCCAGGACCTTAATTCTCCACTCGACACTAACAGTTTATTTCCATAAACAAACGCTCAGCTAGTTCCCTGATATACATCTCTGGGTTAGGGCTCCACCTGGAGGGCATTACAGAGAGGCTGGTTTATCTGATGGACACACACACAACCACACGTACGCGCTCGCACACACACACACACCAGGATTATACATCTATCACACACGCATGCAAAGGATCCTTGGAGTGAACATTAAATACAAACAGTGATTCACAATCAGTGCTATATGACTCACATACACACACACACACGTCACTCTCGCCAAAAAATATTAACATAAACAGGTGCATTAAAACACACATACACAGACCATCACCTTCACCCCCACACACAGACTCTTGATCTGTGCACTCCGCTGTTTGTGCATGTTGTATTATGGGCTCAGCACTAGATGGCAATGGCAGAGTACTGTACTGACTGTACTGTACTGTACTGTAGACCTCAGATCACTACAACCTTCCCCTTTCTGACCTCTTCTAGCAGAGCAGCTGTAGTGTGTTATACACCCTAGTCATCACTGTTACAGGCTGGCCCCAAGTCAGAGACAAACCTCTCTACAATGTGTTACTGTTGAAGAATACATTTTTTACAATATTTTTCTTTTACAGTATGTTCGAGAGAAAAATACAACTTTCCCTGTAGAGGAAAGAAAGGGTAGAGAAAGAAAATAGAGAGAGAGAGAGATAGATGTCTGTTCACCTATTCAAGGCTCTGTTTCAGAGAACATGGGCAAGGTGTGCTATATCCGGTAATGGAGGTTTTACGGAGAACATGTTGTGACCGTAGGGGAGGAACCAAAGCTGTGGGTTTGAAGAGCTAGCCCTCCACATACCATTGACGACATCGACTCTGCAGAGCAGAGGTTTGTGTGTGTGTGTGTGTGACCTGTGTCCGTGTGGGTGTGTGTGCCAGTGTGTGTGTGTGTGTGTGTGTGCCTGTGTGACGTGTGTGTGCCTGTGTGACGTGTGTGTGTGTGTGTGTGTGTGTGTGTGCATGCGTGTCCCACTCACCACAACCTGTCAACACCACACCGTGCACAACAGAGAAATAGTTCCATTTGTGGTGCAGAACAACAGCCAGCAGCAGTGTTTAAGCAGGCTGAGAAGTTACAGGTTTCAACCTTCTTTGACTTTAGGTAAAACCTAACTTGAACTCAAACTGAAAGTTTAACTGAAACTTAACCTCAAACTTAAACTCAAACTTAACTTGTGGAAAGTAAACTCTTATCTTCCACTCTGTTAATGGTGTCAGAAATAGCTCCTGTGTGGCTCAGTCGGTAAAGAATGGTGCTTGCAACGCCAAGGGTCGTGGGTTTGATTCCCGCTGGGGCCACCCGTCTGTAAAATGTATGCACGCATGACTGTAAGTCGCTTTGGATAAAAGCGCTTGCTAAATCGCATATTATATTACAAATATAACCTAATACTAATACTACTGTTATAATAATACTATTACAGTGTTCCACAATATTATGTGTTTTAAGACGTTAATTATCTAAGCACATACTTTACAAAGTAAACATGCTCAAGTATCTCTCACGAGTCTGTCACCCATGTCTGCGGCCTGAGTGAAATGTTGCTTCCTGATCCTGAGAGTGGTTAAAGCTGAGAGAGGGAGGGAGGGAGAGAAAGAAAGGGAATGAAAAAGAGGGAGAGAAAAAGAGAGCGACAGACAGAGAGAAAGAGGGAGAGGGAGGGAGAGAGAGAGTGGAGATGGAGAAAGAGAAAGAGAAAGGGAGAGAGAGCGGAAGAGGGGCGAGGGAGAGAGGAAGAAAGAGTGAGAGAGAGAGCGCAACCTTTTGTGCCTCTGCAGTGCCCCGTCAGAGACCCAGAGGCCAAAGCTGAAGTTTGCCACTGAGAATTCGCAGCTCTGAGTGGCAGCATCCTGTTAAGGTCGTCATGACAACGGCAAATGTTTTCCCCGTGTAAACCCCAGCCCCCCTTGCCACATCAACCCACTGTGCGATGACTCACACACACTGGCGCTGCATCCCAAATGGCACAATATTCACTACATAGTGCACTACTTTTGTCAAAAGTAGTACACTATATAGGGAATAGGGTGCCATTGAGCCTTGAGTCTGCAGTCTGCAGACTGCAGCCAGCGGTCCAGGCAGGGCCTCCCATTCACTGCAACCAGGAGAGCATGAAGACTGGAGACTAGGGAGGGGAGATAGCTGATAGTAAGGAGCTTAATCACATCAGGAGGTTAAAGAGTGAACTCACACACACACACACACAAACCCTGTCTCTCTCACTCACTTATCAACACAGTACTGCTAACGACTATTCGGTCTGTGCCACCATTGGGCTGCACAATCCAGTTAGGCTGGGAGTGCTTTGGTTATTGTGGTTGTGCTGTGGAGCCAGGGCCGTTCCGGGCAGCTGGAACACGTTAAATCCACATCGGAGACAACATGATGACTGATGTAACCCTACTGGGAATCATAGAAGTTAACCCTTACACGCACACTAACTCAGCAGTAGTGGTTTATTTTCCTCATTGTTGATGATGGAAAGCAGAGAGAGTCCAAGGGTGGAGATGATGGGAGGGGTTAATGAGAGAGAGAGAGAGAGAGAGAGAGAGAGAGAGAGAGAGAGAGAGAGTAGAGAGAGAGAGTAGAGAGAGAGAGTAGAGAGAGAGAGAGAGAGAGAGAGAGAGAGAGAGAGAGAGAGAGAGAGAGAGAGAGAGAGAGAGAGAGAGGGAGGGAGAGGGAAGGGAGGGAGAGGGGAGGAGGGAGAGGGAGAGAGTAGAGGAGAGAGAGTAGAGAGAGAGTAGAGAGAGAGAGAGAGAGAGAGAGAGAGAGAGAGAGAGAGAGAGAGAGAGAGAGTATAAAGCATTTAGTCTCATTGTGCATTAAGGATGAGCAGTGTGTGTACTGGCACTCAGAGGATCTGACACGATCCCTGTAATGTGTTGGCCAAGATAAAACGCTCACATTACACTGTGTTACTTATTGATGCTCCTTTTAACCCACACTAACACAAGGAGCTAGAGAGGCGACCTGATTATAGTGCGCGTACGTGTGGGTGTGTTTACAGTACTGTGTTTATATTTAGCTCTCAAGAAGGCATTGTAATTAGGGCTGGGCGATATGGCATAATATCATATAACGGTCATTTTTAACATTATGACGGTATTTGACGGTATTATATGTTTTTGAATAAAACAAATTCTAAATTTGCTTAATGAGTAGTATGTGACCCTAGGGTGGCAACGCATACATTCTAAGTGATTTCAATAGGTCTTTCTCCATTCTGATTGTTTTATACTGTTAAATTAAAGTTCAACCAAAAATAATTTTCTTAACTTTGATCAATTTCTGCATTTCCATCACTCATTTGAGATCACTGCCATGTAGGCCTGCACGATATTGGCAAACAAATCTAGGCCTTATTTTTAACCAAATGTTGCAATTGTGATTTGACTTACGATTTAGATCAAAACACTTGGGTGAACTGTTGGAATCATGGACATAGAATCATTATTTTAATTCTATAGTTAGTATATAATAGTGAGCACTTTGAACACAGTGCTGTTTGACATGACAACAAAGGAACATGCCAGGGAGGAGTTATTGTGACAGGGTAGGAACCAAAGTGTTGGTCAGTGTTTCCTAGGGAACCCTATAATCTTTGGCTACATTAAATGTTTTCTCTTAGCTACTTCATGTAGCTAACATATTCATGCTTCGCCTAATCCTCTTTGGCTCAGAAGTAACTGTTGCACAAACAACATGCTGATTTAGGCCTACACCATCACTGGTATCAGGCTGTATAGCTAACCGGTTGCTCTGACTCAGTATATTTATTAGCTAGCCAGCTAACTAGTGATTACCATTAACACGATTTAGCCACAACTTGCTAAGAAAAGACAAACTAGCTGTTTGCAGATGTAAGAACCACAAACTAATAGTGTAATTATAGAACACTTGTGTATTTAAATGAAGAAGCAAAGTGGAAACAGCATCGTTGCATGTGCTGCATTTTGGGATCCTGAGTGGCGCAGCGGTCTGAGGCACTGCATCGCATTGCTAGAGGTGTCACTACAGACCTGGGTTCGATCCCGGGCTGTAAAACAACCGGCCGTCATCGGGAGTCCCATAGGGCGGCGCACAACTGGCCCAGCGTCGTCTGGGTTAGGGGAGGGTTTGGCCGGGGTAGGCCATCATTGTAAATAAGAATTTGTTCTTAACTGACATGCCTAGTTAAATAAAGGATTTAAAAAATATAAATAAAAAGTGACAGGGGGCAGTGCTAGGTCTGTCTGGAAAGCGGCATGGAGAGGGAGAGAGCAGAGAGAGATGACTCAAGTAGTGGAGTAAGTTATAAAAATGGACGTTTCACATGGCGTATCACATTTACCAAACCGGTCCATGCATCTGTCACGCCCTGGCTCTGGGGAGGCTTGTATGTTGAACCAGGGTGTGAGTGTTCTTTGTTTTTCTAGTTCATGTATGTCTATGTTGGCCAGAGTGGTTCTCAATCAGAGGCAACGAGTGTCAGCTGTTGCTGGTTGTCTCTGATTGGGAACCATATTTAGACAGGCTGTGTTCCCACAGTGTTTGTGGGATCTTGTTCCAGTGTGGTTTGTGTTAGACCGAGGACGTTACGTTATCGTTTTGTTCGTGTAATCATTAAATAAAAAGTATGTTCGCCTTCAACGCTGCGCCTTGGTCCTCTGTTCCCGACGATCGTGACAGAAGATCCCACCAAGACTGGACCAAGCAGCGTGTCCAGGAGCCATCGCCAGGGAGATCTCTAGCGGATCTCCTTCGCCTCCTCGACTGGGTCAAGCCGTGTGAGGAAGAGAGAGGCTGGACCTGGAAGCAGAAGGGCGAAAGTCTGGCGAGAGACATGGAGACCTGGTCCACGGGTAGGAGAGACGCCCAGAATTTTTTTAGGGGGGGGCTCACGCCGTGGACGACGGGGCAACAGGAGGCCGCCAGGTTACGGGAGTCACTGGTCACCAGGGGGAAAGAGGATGTAGAGGCACGGCGAGAGGTACTGGGGTGTGTTGCCAGTCCGGTCCGGCCTGTTCCTGATCCCCGCGTAGGGCCAGTGGTGTGTGTTCCCAGTACGGTCCGGCCCGCTCCTGCTCCCCGCACCAAGTCAGTGGTGCGTTTCGTCAGCCCAGCTCGGCCCGCTCCTGCTCCCCGCACCAAGTCAGTGGTGCGCTTCGTCAGCCCGGCTCGGCCCGTTCCTGCTCTCCGCACCAAGTCAGTGGTGCGCTTCGTCAGCCCGGTCCGGCCCGCTCCTGCTCCCCGCACCAAGTCAGTGGTGCGTTTCGTCAGCCCAGCTCGGCCCGTTCCTGCTCCCCGCACCAAGTCAGTGGTGCGCTTCGTCAGCCCGGCTCGGCCCGTTCCTGCTCCCCGCACCAAGTCAGTGGTGCGCTTCGTCAGCCCGGTCCGGCCCGCTCCTGCTCCCCGCACCAAGCCAGTGGTGTGCGTCGTCAGTCCGGCACAGCCCGTGCCTGTTCCACCGGTGCCTGGTTCGGCACGGGTCAGCTGCTTCACGCCGGAGCTAGAGCAATCCGCTCCACCAGTGTGCAGTCCAGCTCCAGCCAGCAGGGCCAGACCGGACCAGGGGTACTTTGGGGGGTTAGAGAGGGAGTGGGGATCATGCCCGGAGCCGGATCCGCCGCCAAGGCGGAGTGCCCACCCGGTCCCTCCCCTGTGGTATTTGGTTGGCGCGGTCGGAGTCCGCGCCTTTGGGGGGGGGTACTGTCACGCCCTGGCTCTGGGGAGGCTTGTATGTTGAGCCAGGGTGTGAGTGTTCTTTGTTTTTCTAGTTCATGTATGTCTATGTTGGCCAGAGTGGTTCTCAATCAGAGGCAACGAGTGTCAGCTGTTGCTGGTTGTCTCTGATTGGGAACCATATTTAGACAGGCTGTGTTCCCACAGTGTTTGTGGGATCTTGTTCCAGTGTGGTTTGTGTTAGACCGAGGACGTTACGTTATCGTTTTGTTCGTGTAATCATTAAATAAAAAGTATGTTCGCCTTCAACGCTGCGCCTTGGTCCTCTGTTCCCGACGATCGTGACAGCATCAATACCGGTATATAGTCAAATACGGTATACCGCCCAGCCCTAATTGTAATGGTGTGTTTGTGGGAGGTGGGTGTGTGTTGCTGTCACACAGATGCTGAAGGCCCTAATCATGGGATATATACATGCTTCCCAAGATGGCCTGCTCCTCCCTGTTGATTAGGGCCAAGATAATACCCTGAACATATTCTGTGGATTCTACTAAACACATACTGATTCTACTAAGCTACTAAACATTACAGCTTATACTGTGTGTGTGTGTGTGCGTTAGTTAGTTACTTAGGGTTGGGCAGTATCCAGATTTTCATACGGTCATACCGTTTCTGTACCATACTGGGATATACGGTATTACCGGAAGTACCGCAGAAAACAATTCAGCCAACAGGGATCTTGATCCAGGAGGGGATTGAATGTCTCTGCTGTAACCAAGAAGCTTAATCTTGCCATCTAGCCACTTAGCTAGCAAGTTAGCAAACCAAATGCATAGCTGGAGCCCTGAGCTGGAGATAATTTATTTGACACATCTTAGTTATACTGAAATAAGCAGTGGTGTAGCACGCACCCCCGCAAGGCGGGCGTGCCCCCAACCCAAATTATGATTATGATTATTCATATTATATAGAAAATGTGCTGTAAAGTTCCCTTTTTTTCTCTTGAACATTTATTGAACAATGACGTTTTTCACTACTTTTAACCAGGGCCCATAGGCCCCTGCTCTCTAGGCTTCTGCACTTCATGGACAGTAAATCCAGAAGAATTGGATTGGTATACACAGCAAACTGGTTTTCTGCTAAGGAAGGAGAGGGAGAGGAAAAGGGGGCTCATCTTTCACTTTGTGGTGGAGGTCAATGCAATAGGTGGCCATTTGATTAATTATTCAGCAGTCTTATGGCTTGGGGGTAGAAGCTGTTAAGGAGCCTTTTGGACCTAGACTTGGCACTTCGGTACCGCTTGCCGTGCGGTAACAGAGAGAACAGTCTATGACTTGGGTGACTTGAGTCTTTGACAATTTTTTGGGGCCTTCCTCTGACACAGCCTATTATATAGGTCCTAGATGGCAGGAAGCTTGGCCCCAGTGATGTACTGGGCCGTATGCACTACCCTCTATAGCGCCTTAAGGTAGGATACCGAGCAGTTGCCATACCAGGCGGTGATGCAACCGGCTGTAGAACTTTTTGAGGATCTGGGGACCCATGCCAAATCTTTTCTGTCTCCTGAGGGGGAAAAGGCGTAGGTCGTGCCCTCTTCACACATTTCTTGGTGTGTTTGGACCATGATAGCTTGTTGGTGATGTGAACATCAAGGATCTTGAAACTCTTCACCCGCTCCACTACAGCCATGTCGATGTGAATGGGGGCGTGTTCGGCCCTCCTTATTCCTGTAGTCCACGATTATCTCCTTTGTCTTGCTCACGTTGAGGGAGAGTTGTTGTCCTGGCATCACACTGGGGTTTCTGGGATGATGGTGTTAATGTGAGCCATGACCAGCCTTTCAAAGCACTTCATGGCTACCGACATGAGTGCTACGGGGCGGTAGTCATTTAGGCAGGTTACCTTCGCTTTCTTGATGGTTCGTCTGAAGTTTAACACTTTTTTGGTTACTACATCATTCAAAATGTGTTATTTCATAGTTTTGATGTCTTCACTATTATTCTACAATGTCAAAAATAGTAAAAATAAAGAAAAACCCTTGAATGAGTGGGTGTGTCCAAACTTTTGAATGGTACTGTTTGTAAATAAGGTATTTCAGTTTTTTACTTTTCATAAATTTGCAAAACTTTCTAAAAACCTGTTTTCGCTTTGTCAATCAGATTGATGAGGAAATTGTTTTATTTAATCCATTTTAGAATAAGGCTGTAACGTAACAAAATGTGGAAAAAGGGAAGGAATCTGAATACTTTCCAAATGTACTGTATGTAGGCCTATGTTTATGCATAAGCTCTAATATGCATATGGGTGTTTTGAGTTAATCATCACCTTAGAACGCGCTGTCCATTTCGCTGTGTTAGGCTTTGGAACAACATCCACAACTACCATTTTTTCCACTTAGTTTCAACCTGTTGTTAAACTTCTTTCTTCAAATTGATCAATCACAGTGAGGTGAGTTTTAAAAGCACGATACTGTTTTGATGATTTTCGATAGAATTTGCATTGATGTTAGACTGGTTAGAGAGACAATATAGCCCTGAGTACCAGGCAATTAGGACCTGATCGTCGTTAGCGAGTTGGGTACTACCAATGCGTGTCCAGAGTGCATTTTACTGTGGAATTTTACTGCGGTCATGACGGATGACTGCCGGTGTGGCGGTAATACGGTCACCGCAACAGCCCTACTCACACCCTCTTTCTCTCTCTCCTCTCTCCTCCTCTGGCTCTTTCTCCCTTACTCTGTCCTCTCTTTCTTTCTCTCTTTTTCCCTCGCTCGAGTCTCACTCTCTTCTCTTTCTCCCTCCTCCTCTTTCTTTCTGTCTCTCTATTATATGTATCTCCTCTCACTCTCCCTTTTCTTTCTCTGTGCTATTCTCCTTTTCGGGCGCAGACTGCAGCACTTTCGGTACCGCTAAGTGAGTGTACAGTATGAGCTAGATTTCAACATTCTTAAGTGGGAGAGAGGGAGAGAAAGAAGTACGGAGCGAGAGATAGTGTGTGGAGTAGGTGGCTGGTCTGAATAGTTGAATGACACTGTTACTACTGGTGTAACACAGCTGGTGGCATGCACAGACACACACATACACACACACACACACATACATGCACACATACACACACACACACACATACATGCACACATACACACACACACACATACATGCCCACGCACACACCCCTTTGCTTAGTGCAATTCCCAGAGCTCGCTCCAGCTTGGATTGACTTCCTGTCTTTTTACCATCTCCCTCTAAATCACGGCGGAATATTTGTGTGAGTGTGTACAGTATGTGTGGACGAGGCAGAGAGAGAGAGAGTGCACGAGAACTCGAGGGAGCAGGCGAGACTGGGTGCTAGAGAGTGTGTGTCTGTGTGTGCTTTTGGCCGTCGGTTCTGGTCAGCTGACGGCCGTGTCTTGCGTCGATTGGAGGAGCCAGCTGCATTGTAGGCGGATCAGGCAGATCAGATCAGTGCGGAGAGTGGAGTGACAAGGCAGCCTCTGTCTGCTGCAGCCGGAGGGAGCCCAGCACTCAGCACTTAGCAGTACTGAGCCAGAGGAGAGCAGTGGGACTGTAGGACAAAGCAGGCAGGCAGGGCTGGAGCACCGGAGCTTTAGGGCTGGAGCACGTCTACATGTGGGAACCTGGGCTAACCTAACCAGGACTAGGCTGTAGCTGGGGTTTCCTGAACTTTGCTCTTAGCTCCATTAGGCTGGTCCAAGGTCCAGGGGGCCAGGGCTGGGTGGTGAACCCAGGGCAGAGGCCACTGTCTGGGGGTGACGTGGTTGGGTACCTGGGTATGGGCTGCTCGGCCAGCTTGGTGCTCCTCCAGGCCCTGCGTTCCGTGGGCCGGGCAAACTGTGCCCACATCTGCTCCCGCCAGGACCAGCTATCCCTGGACGCCCTGCCGCCCGGCAAGGGCCACGCCGCCTCCGGGGGAAGTAGAGCCCTCACCATCGTTGTTATGGTAACTAACATCAGACTGCGGACCTGTAGGCTGCAGCCTCCCTTCTTCCTTTGTTGGGGGCATGGGGGCGGGGTGTACGAGGGTTAGAGGGAATCTGTTTGGGCTCCTTCTGTTTTTGGATACAAGTGTTTGCCATGTGGTATTCTCCCTTCGCTGTAGGTTAATGTGTCCTCTCTCTGTGTGCGTGTGCGTGTCCATATGACTGAGTGTGTGTGTGTGCGTGCGTGTATGGAGGGTAATGTATTATCCAGGAGCGAGGCATGATGTAATCAGAGCTGTGTGTTATTCCCTCTCAGCTGAGAGGGAGAGGGGCGGAAACCGAGGCAGGGGGCTGGCGGGGGTGTACAGGGAGAGCAGGGGGGTGGGGGGTGGCTGTGGGTCAGTCCAGGGGAATTTAGTTTCTGTGGGAAAAATGTGCTCTTTGCTCATGGCTTGTCTAATAGGCTGCTGAAAAGATGATGTGAGTGTTTGTCTAAGTCTATGGGTGAATGAATGAGCAAATTAACAAATGTAGGATACTGTACTAGACTGGCCAATATTCTTATGTTTCTGTCTGTGAGTGACAGCGATACTGATTGTGCTATACCATTTGGATCCATTATTAGGAGCAGTAGGGTGAAGTTGCCCCTGTATGCTGCTCTTGGGTCAGTTTTGCATTTTCCCTAGTAATGGTTAAGGT